>NC_056734.1:493070816-493148316 GCF_019279795.1 Protopterus annectens
ATCCGTTAGCAAACCTTATCTATGTAAACAAATGCCACAAGGCTAAACAGCTTCACAGGAAGACACCCAGCTGGCCTCTTCAGTATAGAATTTCTAGCACACTTTGGCCTAGGGCTGAAACAATTGACACCAACCTGTGGGGCATTCAGCACATCAGCGTGTTGGACTTTCATGATGAGAGATAAAGACTTAAGTACAGGATGGCTCTTAGAGTTAGTTGTTTGTTTAAAAATGTTCCACAGCTGTAAGCAAAGTAACTGCAGTAGTGACTTTTAGTTTCAACATAAACTGTTGATTCTGGCACTGTTTGTGCCAAATTAAAACATATGAATTGCATTTTTAATGTTATGATCACCAAGGATCCCTAAGATGATCAATTATAATGCCATATTAAAGTGTTGGCCTACAGGTAATTAATTTTAATGCAGTGGAAACAAGACGTACGGTGAATGGGAACATCAGCAAGTTTATTTAACTAAGTCTGTCCAACCTTTAAAAAACATTTATTCTACTATCATAATAAACACATTTATCATTAAGTACCATTTAGACAAATAAAACAGTATTCCATTGAAGTTGCTAGTACATTTCCAGATATATTTAGCATAATGACAATAAGCTATGTTTTTTTCATTTCTAGCCTTTATTAAATAAGGATGACTAAAGGGAGGCCCTCACCTATTGAAGCAGTAAATAAGATGTTTTTTTCTATGTCAAACTTCAAAAAATGCAATATAATGTTGTTTCTCTGTTCCCTAGCAAATGTCATTCCAGCTTTCATGTCTGCTTAACTGATTTTTCATGCTTATGAACATTTGCAGGAAAATAAGTAATCTGATGGGCTGAGACACTGGAAAAGTCATTCCATAGCCAGCATCAAATTTTACTACTAGTTCCCCCATTCTGCTCTTTATTCTGCAAGCTCTGTAACGATGTTTGTTTCTGGCTTGATAACTGCAGTAAGGATGGTGTACCAGTGCTACAGCAAGGCAACAATTCATGGACAGCACATGAGTTTAAAGTCTCCATTGTTTAATCAGCTTCTTTAATTCAAAAAACTGAAATACAAAACCAAAAGATGTGTGCGAATTGAAACCAAACCAAAAGCAATAAATCCTCGCACAGGAGAAGTAGCCAAATAAGGGCACGAGACTCTGCTGTAGTCCACCGTGGATGATCTCCCAGCAGGCTTGATGTGATCAGGTCTGTTCTGGTATGAAATGGGTGTAAGACTTGTTTCAGTCCTGGATAAAAAAGACCATTTATGCAGCTCTATGGGGTTTAGGGAGAAAACCCTGACTACAGCAGAGGGTAGGTGGTGATTAAATTTGAGCTTTTTCTTGGTGAGGGACAGCCCTTTTGGGCAGTAGTGTACTGCAGAAAAAAAATGGCAAATGTCCTGAGATTTTAAGACAAAAACATTTCATAAGTTTTCTTTAATAGTTGCATAAAACAGTTATTTTGTATCTGAAACGGCTAAATGTTAGATGAAATAGCATGAGTAACTCAAATGCCATAAGAATAAGCTTTTATTTTGGGGAAAAAGTGAAGCTATGTCCTTTGAACTGGCTGCAGGTATGTTTTATCCTGCAAAATCTAATGTTTTTACAACAAATTGTTCCACTTTGGGCACTTGAAAACGTAACAACCCTATTTGCAACATTACGTCGTTGTATTATCAAGCACACTGCATGCTCTGGGAGATGACTTCTTAGCTTCTACATAGCAGAGCTCTAGACTGCAAAACTAACATTTTAATTAGGAATTTATTCTAGTCACTTTTAGCTGATTGTACTTTTTCATAGTAGTGCAAAATCTGTGTATGCTTCAGGGTGTAACATTTTGTCAGCATCTTATATACTTTTAAGACACAGAGGATTTGACATTACAATATATAATATTACTTCAGATTTCAATGTTTTGAGACTTCACCATTTGAATATGATGTTACTCTATTATTTTTCCTTGCACTCTATCTTGTGTTTAACCTCATCAGCTGGAGGCAACTCCCTAGATGCAAAACAATCTAACATTACTTCAAGGCCTTCAGAAAAATCTAACATCCTCCCTTTATTTATTAAGTAGATCTCCTTGGCCATCCCCTTTTGGGTACATCTTTTCAGTGCAGTTCATTCTTCAACTTTAACCAGAGACACAGCTGATAACTTACTGATAGGAATCAGAAAATCAAATGTTCCCTCTTTTATTTGAGATGTGTCACAAACATATATATTTAAAGAACAGTGGAATTAATACCTGCAATTCAGAACATTCCAAAGATTTACTAACGCTTTCACCATTATTTGTACTTCCTCATCTTTGTTAACCACATTACTCCCTCTAGGTTAGTGGGCTCTTTGCAGGGTGGACCGGAGGTGGTATTTTGCTACTGACTGCTGCTGTTGCTTTGAAACCTCAACAAGTTATTTAGCTTTGTTCTGCTTTTCATGTTACATGATAACCAGGGGATGAAGGTAACATTATGTGAAGGCTGTAAGAACATAATAGGGCACAGCAGGAAACCAAAAGCTACCTCCCTCTTTTCTCCTAGGCATCATATCCAGCTGTACCCCAGGCTTAAGTAAAACCCAAAAGTAGCTTTCATTTCCTCCTGATATTTATTAGTACCATGTAAGGGACAATGTGCCTTCATCATATTCCTTAGATATAACGTCTTGGGGCTGAGATGAGGAAGGACTTACAAACAGCCATTTCTGATCCGCAGACAACCAACAATTGTCTCAATGTCCAAGGAGATACTTAGCACATCTATACGTCTTGCCATTTATATCTCTTCTCATGCTTTTAAAATACAGAAAGGTCTCCACCCTAATGTTTTTAATAGCAGTAATTTAGGAGAACAATTGATATACAGTCTTTGAAATCTAGAGTATTTCATGTTCATAGGTTCATAGGATCATAGGTATATACTATGCTAGCAACCACTAGGGCCCCTATAAGCTTAGCTGTGCAACCTAAATGTACTCACAAATTCAATTTATATAGGAGGTGATGTACTGATTGCCTCTGTTCATCAGAGACATAGCTGCCAGATCAGGGCGAATTTCTGATTACCCATCCATATTCCATTGGCCCATGTTGCACATAAATAGGAATAGAGAGGAACTCTACTTCAAATGGATGGGGAGCCTGTTCCACAGAACAGGAATTATCTACATGACCTGTTTATGTCACAAGCAACATGTTGGTGTTATAATCTAGTAGTTCTGATGCTGTTTGTTTTGTGCATGTACAAAAGGGTCATCAGAACAGGGTCCAGGAACGCCTTGTATGCCAAGCAGAAATTGCCTCTTAGAAGTCTGTATAGTACTGAGTAAAGAGACAGGGCTTTGAGGCAATCACCGTAGGACATTGTATTTACTCCCTGAATTCTTTTTGTAAGACATATTTGTAGACGCTCCAGTTACTGCATGTGTCTGGTCAGGTAGATACCAAAGAGGGCATTATACTCTATGATAGGTCTGATGACAGTCAAGTACAGTGGTTGACCTCTCTGGACCTAGGTGCCTTATAAGATGAGAAACATAGAAGGATGTTCTTACTACGTTGGAGGCTATGCTATTATCTACACGAATTCTCAGATCCCTGACTAGTGAATCAACTTTTTGGGGTGTTTTATTGCTGGCTTAGTTAATCAGGGTGACTGACTTCCCAGCAGGTACTATAATGTATTTCTTGGTGCAGAATTTTAAGCCATGGCTTTGGCACCAAGCATTTGTCAGTCATAGACCTTCCTGAAGACTGTTCTCATATTGAGGGGATTAAGGATTAAGGATTAAGATTAAGTTTGCAAATATCTGCAAACTTGGTTAGCCAATGGCCTTTGACAATGGCTTTGATATCCAAGAAGTAGATGCCAAAGTGGAAGTGTGCATAGCACAGAGCCCTGAGGGACTCCATTGGTGATTGACCTCTTTGTGGAGGTGGCCTCACAGATCCTAGCCTCCTGAGTCCTATCAGTGAGCCAGCTATATTTCCAGTGTGTTATAAAATGGTTCATACCTAGTTCTGTAACTTTTTTGACAATGCCCTAGTGGGGTATTATAGCCAGATCCAGGTAGACAATATGCACAGTTTTCTCCTCGTCCATTGCCTTAGCGGCCTTTTCGAAGAAGTCCACCAGATTCAGTAAACTTGACCTTTTTTTGACAAAACTAATTTGGGGTGGATCCAGTGTATGCAGGTCTCCTATGTCCTTGTTGATAATTTCCATAATTATTTCCATGGCTTTGCAAATAAGAGTAGTCAGACTAATGAGTCTATATTTTCCAGGATCTGTTGAAGGTCCTTCCTTATGAAAGGGAATGGCTGTTGAAGGTCTCCATTCATGTGGTACACAGCCTGTTTTAAGATTACAGTTAAATAATGACTCCAGCGGTCCTGATAAGTCATATTTTATACCGTTCAGGAGGCATCCTGGGATGTTATCAGGGTCCATTGAGGCCATGGAGTGCAGCCAGTACATCTGAATCCTAGAAACACTAAATAAAGTGTCAAACATCTCAAGGACCCTAGGTGACATATCATCTGCTTCTGGGAGTAGGACAAGCATATCACTGGTATAAAGATTAATAGATGCTAACCATTTATGAGGAAAACATTCTATTGCCAGATCAAATAGCACAGGCAACAGATGACATTCCAACTTTGTATCACGCTAGGAAGATTAACTGAGTGAAATCCTAGACCCCACCAAGCTGGCACTTTATTAAATGATGTGATGACACCCATCTACAGCCTTATCCAGAACTTGAAATGTATATTCCCATGACAACCAGTCAAATGCTGTCTTGTCATCAGTACTGACCACAGCCCCAGTTATGAAAAGGCCCATACTATATTCCAAGCACACTATATATTTTCTCTTGCCACTGAATTATTACTATAGAATTGGCCAGATCCAATATGGAATAGACTGCTAATGTTACTTTAAGAGGTAAGCCCACAGGGACATAAAGAGCTTATAAGGTACATAGAATTGAGATGGATGACATTGCAGAGATAGAAGGAAATCTTTTGGACGCAGCAAAATGAAGATAACAATGACCTTCCAGGATGGAGGAGGCTACGAATCCAATGTCAGAGTATGGAAATTAAGTAGCTTAAGCAATTTGGTTAGGCCAAATTGTGTTTAAAACGTATGCACCACTCATGGCAGTCTCAAGTCTGAAGGAACACTGATTCAGAGAATGGCTTACATGAAGCCTTCTGCTAAACACCCGTAAGAAGGGGAAAAGAATCGTCAGCCAAATATTCCTTCACATAGGCTGTATAGTCAGTTTCTGCCAAGGCTTTCACATGGAAAAGCCGATTTACAAACATTTTAATATCAGAAGAGAAATGCATTAGTTTCCCTTGTTCCTGGGTGAGCCAAACATTTCACTCCCACAACAATATTATGCAGTTTTCTTATTTTTGCAAAAACCTTCAACAATAGCTCTTTTGTCAAATTATGGCAGTAATTTGGCAGAAATGAGTTTTGCCAGCAGTGGAGTTTTTTTTCTTTTCTACACTGCTGTGCAACCTTGGAGTAAGTATATGTAAGTTTGGGGAATTTACGTCTGAGAATCATCTAAAGTTGTTGTTTTTTTGTTATCTATTAGCACTCAGACAAAGAGCTGAATCTGTTTTTCTTATGTGAATCTATCTGTTTTAATATTTTGATCGGACACAAGCTTGAATAGGAGTGCCACCTACTAATATAACTTCTGATATGAAAAGGAGGCATACACTTACCAAAAACATGTCACCGCCTACTACTGACTAAGATATAACCCACAAAACAGTAGCCCTTATATGTATATTTAAACTTTTCCCTAGACCAGTAAGCATGGCCTAACAGTGTAAACATCAAGATAGCACACTGATGTGTGTATGTGTGTGTGTGTGGGGGGGGGGGGGTTGAAACCACTTCTACAGTCACAGACACACACGCACACACACACACACACACACACACACACACACACACACACACACACACACACACACACACACACACACACACACATGCTTGTAATGCACAACACAGGCTTGAAAATATGTATGAAACATGCATCTAACTTTTCATGATGTACTCAAGCAAAAACACAGGAGAAGGCAATTAAGCCATCAAGGGATAGCAATAGACAGAGCACCCCAAATTATTAGAAAAACTAATCTTTATAAGCTCCTCCCAAGACTAGAAATGATTTGGCCTCAGCCCACTCTGATCCAAACATGATCTGGTCCAAATATTGGCATCACAGCTTCAGAACCAGATCATAATATTACTGGTGACTGGAGTCACCAATGTGAGCTACCAACCGTAGAACAAAGTTATTGCCTAGCACATTATTTATTTATTTTTTTGCTTCCTCCCCTGGGCTTAGCCCAGTGGTTCCCCTATTTTCACCCAACTGGTCCAGGAACCAGGTATTCACAGGCTAAGTGAGAGGCCTGTGTCCCATTTATTCCTGCCTGGGAATGTCTGTCAGCCTGTCATTCCCTAGCAATAGTCAGGTAGTAAGGAGCTGGCCAGCTTGTTGATCCTGTGGGATGCCTTACCCTTTCCTCTTAGAATAGCCTCCTCAGCAACTCCTGCAAGCTCATCATCACTGCCTCTTGAGAAGAAATGTGTCTCTTTGTACCAATTTCCCCTCAGCTGTATAGGACAAATGAACTGATAGTAGTGTGGTCTTGGCTCAGAACACCCACTAAGTGAATACATTTTGCTCCTGCTAGGTGTCAACCATGAGTCAAACCACAGCCACCTGCCTCAACTCAGACCACTCACTCCCATCCTTTTTGAGCAGCTCTTACAGACACCAGAGAAACTAATTAAACTTTTGTCACCCGAGGTATAGTTAGGGATTTCTTTATCTGTATCTGTACCATGGAGCTGACTACGGCCTGGCACATTCCTGAGGTACTGATGAGGCTGTTTTATGCAACTGGGCATCTCTGCCACTGCAGCAATGAAACATTATTTGAAATATCTCTGCAGTATCCACATTTTGAGGAGAGCTGCAGCTCTCCAGCAGTATGCATGTGACATTCTCAGTTCATTGAATGGCATGCAATTCATGTCCAAAGCACTCAAAAAAGAAAGGTAATATGCGTTAGGTTAACTTGGAGATACAAACAATAGCTGCAATGTATTTCCTGATCGTTGAATGAATTAGAAAAAATCATTAAGTCCTATCATGAGCAGATGTTCTTCATGAATTACAACTCCATGGCAACATTACAATGTCTTGGGGGAAATCTGCTGGTTAGTGTCCAATTATTTTGAAAGAGCTAGCTAGTATAGCATCATCATAAATATTGCACCTGAAACATCTGTCACCTTTCAGGGGCATCTGACAGATGTAACTTGAACTTGGATGGGCACACTTGCTGCATTACTTCACCGTGTATCCTACAAAGGAAGAAAAAAACATAAGCTGAGTAGTCATTGTCAGATTTATTAATTTGAAATAATGTCTGCCGTTGCCACAGATCAGCTTAAAAACTCATTGCTTCTGTTGGTAATTGGAATTCTTAGTATGATGGCACACATTCTATAGGCTACAGAACTGCACTTCACTGCGAGGGCTCAGTGTTCCTGTTTAATGAGCAAATCTTTAAACCCTTAGCAGATATTTCAACACTCATGGGTTCTACTGTTGTACAAGCTCCAGGAGAGTTCTGTCTCTACCTTTTGTGACAGCTCAGCCACTTATACATTATTTTGTTTGGCTCACTTCTTCTGCTTGTTGAGCCATTCCAATACCATGGTGTTTGTTTTAATAGAAAGACAACTCGTGACTTAATTTTGGGCTCTCATTCACCCAAATCTATTACAGCAGTTTTCAGGGTTCAAGTCTTAGCCAGCAAGTCAGAAAGTGTGACGTTTAGATCCAAATGTTAATGCTCTCTGGATCTATAGGGGAAGGATACAACAGCCAAAATGTTACAGATGATGTCCAACAGTAATTGGAGTTACATCAGCAAAGGTTGCTTGAAGAAGAATATTAATAGCCGGTGATCTGACATCTATGTGGGAAACAGGCCTGGGGGAAGGTACCATTGCTTCAACTAAGCAAGCACTAACTGCAAGGGATATCTTATAACAAGTCTGTAATTTGCCACTTGCTGAGTTTAATTGCAATTGACATTGCAGTAACTTTGGGTCATGATGTTTAAGAAAGCTAATAACTTGGCAACTTGTCAGCTCACACTGAAAAATGTTCGAAAATACACTAAAATTAAAGAGAGCCTTAGTGCCACACTGTTTATATTAGTTACGTAGTTACCTGAAAGTAAAAAGAAATTCATTAGCCTATTTTATTAACACAATTATGTTTCCTTCCAAACTTTATATAAGCAGAAACCTCCACTTAGTATGCTAATCTCTAAAAGACTGAAAATGTAATAAATGTACCCCAGAAATCCTATCATATCAATGAAATTCTCCTTTCTGCACCCACATTTAAGGATTCATGGTGCCTAATTTTCATTCACAATTTTATTTATTTATTATTTATTTTACATTTGTTGACCGGGCTAGTCCAACTGGATACATGTCCATTTTCAGTGGAGGCCCGAGGAGAAAAGCTCCAAGTTCACAAAACATTTAATATTACAAGTAAATTAGAAACAACAGTTCAAAAAATGTATAACAAAACATTAATAAAAACAAAGATTGGTACATAGTATAAAAAGGACTTGATTATTTTCCAAAAAATAAGTAAGTAAATAGAGAAAAGATAGTGATATATAGGATACTAAAGACATCTACAGGCTGAGATATCATTTGGAAAATAGGAACAGTAGGTAGTTAGGTTAGGTAGATCAGCTAAGAGTAAAAAAGGTCAGTGAGTAAATAAGTTCAAAGAAACAAGTTTAAAAGAGAAATTTAGAAGGAGACAGGGTAGTATAGAAGAAAAGCAAGAGAATGGCAATTAGTCAGGGTTATTACAAGAGCATAACCAGTGGTTGGAGAGGAAATGTTTAAGGTTAGTTTTGAATAGTGGGAGAGATGTAAGAGCTGTAAGGTCAATTGGTAAGAGATTCCATATTTTCCCAACAAAGTTAGAAAAAAGACAGTCTCCTGCAGAGTTATTAGATAAAGAGGTTTGCATCAGCATTTTTTTTGTTGAGCATAGCTTTTTCAGGTTACAATATGGTGTTATGAGGGTAGAGAGAATTGGGGTGTTGTTTGGTTGATAAAGGACTTTATGGGCAATAATAAGTTGGTTGAATTGAAGAAGGTGAAGTAATTCCAGCCAGCCTAGCTGTTTTAGGTTTTGACAGTGATGAGTCCTATATGGTGAGTTAGTGGCAAATCTGGCAATGTTATTATATGATCTAGCTAGTTTGTTAAGATTGTTTTGGGACAGGTTGGTATAGATGGGGGAGGCATATAATAGGGTGGAGATTAAGTGAGTTCTTGCTATAGTAGTTCTGGCTAGAGGTGTTAGAAATTGTTTGATTCTATACAGGGATCCAAGTTTTTTGTTGGTAGATTTTATTGTAGTGTTTATGTGAGTATTAAATTTAAGTTGATTATCTATTGTGATACCTAGGAGCTTGGTGGTAGTGTCGGGAGAAATAATGGTACCATTGTTAGATTCCAATGTAAAATGAAGAGGGGGGGAGATGAGTGTGAGGGTGTAAACAGCAATAATTTGTTTTTTTTTTTGGGTTGAGGAGAAGGCAATGGTTTAAGAACCATTTTTCTATTGTGGTGAAAGATTTTTGTGTCAAAGAATGAAGTTCAGTTTGGGATGAGGCTGAACAAATAATTGTGGAGTCGTCGGCGTATTGAATGCAGGTAGAGAAGGGAATAGAGAGATGAAGGTCATTGATAAAAATGGAGAATAAAAGTGGACCTAAGATTGAGCCCTGTGGGACTCCTAAGGAGGTAGGAAGGAGTTCAGAAAGATGATTCTGCCAGAGAACTGCTTGTTTACGATTGTCCAGGTAGGATATAAACCAGTTCAAGGTGGATTTATCAAGAGGTAGGGACTTCAGAAGGTGAAGTAGAAGTTTATGGTTGACCATATCGAAGGCTTTAGAAAGATCTATGAAGAGTGCTGATGACAGGAAATTATTGTTTCGATTTTTGTTGATACAGTTGGTAAAAGAAAGCAGGGCTGTGGTAGTACTGTGGAAAGGACGAAAGCCATGCTGACAGTACGCTAAGAGATTGTGTTGGAGTAGGTGGGTAATTAATTGTTTATGGATGCATTTCTCCATTATTTTAGCAAGTGGAGACAGAAGAGCTATGGGACAGTAGTTAGAGTATTCAGTAGAATCACCACCTTTGTGAAGGGGAATAATATGTGAGATTTTCCAGATTGATGGAATAGTGCATTCTTTAATTGTTCTGTTAATCAATATAGAGATTGGGTAGGCAATAGCTGAGGCTCCTAGTTGGAGGTATTTCCCAGGTAATTTGTCAGCTGAGGGGGTAGAAGGTTTAAGTTTTTGAAGTAAGGAGGAGATATAGGAGGTGAATATTGGTTCTAGGTGGAAAGGAGACACAAGACATAGAACTAAAAAAAAAACTCCACATTTGCTTAGCATGCAATAAAATCTGGTTGAAAGGAAGCAACTCTAAGGTGAACAAAACTTCATGTGAAAATTAATTTTCCCATGCCTTAAGCAAGCCTTGCATGCCTTCTGACGTGATGACAGTTCCTCTTTGTGTGCAATATGTAACATGGTTTAGTTTTTTATCATTCTTTTTACCCTTTTCTCCTTGTACTGAGCCAAGCAGTAATCAGTTTAACAGCTTGGCATAAAAGATTAGGACTATTATTATCTTCTAACAAGCTTCATTCTGTAGTGCTGGTTTGATTCCCTCAGTCTCTATTTGCCTACTACATCACAGAACAAGTCACTTAATTAAGTAAGGTTTCCAGCTCAGCCTTGAAAAAAGACACTTGTTAACAAATACATAAATTAACCGGAGCTTTATTCCTACTAAACTACAGCGTATATTTAAACTTGGAGGAAGCTCAAATGGAAATATCCTGGATATGGAAATGAATCACTGCTGACTGTGACTTTAAAGAGACTGGGATGAAAATCACCATCTCCACACAGGTCATTGAAAATAATGGACTGATATCTGCAGGTGAGGTGAAGTTTAATTATTGTGGGATCCAGTTTACAAGTAAAATTAAAGGAAATCAGGAGCGTGACTAATGAATGGATATACTGACACTACTACTACTGACATTATATGTATCAAACTATGGTGCAGAAACAAGAACTGGGTCAAGACAATGCTCTCAACTTACAAGCCACGCTATGTTACCTGTAGTCATAAGGTCTGCATAGTGACTGAAAAGATGAGACCACAGGTCTAAGTAGCAGAAATGAAGTTCTTTCACAGGGTAGCTGGACTCACCCTACATAACACATTTAGACATTATGGAAGTCAGGAGGATAATAGAGTTCACATACTGAAAGGTACCATCTGAGTTGGTTAGAGCATCTTGTGAAGATGCACCCCCCCCAGGCACCTCCCAGAAAGGTATACTAGGCAAGTTTCAGTAGAAACAGGCTCCATCACCTGCCCAGGATGCAGCCATCCATCCATCCACAACCCCTTTTTCCCATATGGGGTTGGAGTGTCACTTCAACAGTGACAATCATCTAGAGCCAAAGTTTACACTGCCAGGTGGCTAGCTCTGCTGCGGTGGTTCATCCACACCACATTCTTGCATGCACACTCACATCTATGGCCAATTTAGAGTGTCCACTCCACATATAGCATGTCTTTAGACAGCAAGAAACCCACACAAACACAGAAAGGACATGCAGACTCCACAAAGAAGGCACCTCAGCTGATAATCAAACCAGGGAACCTCTTGCTATAAGGTGACAAGACTATCTTCTGGACCATTGTGCCACCTACCAGCTCAGGATATGCCAAGTGAATTATATTTTGCTGTTTGCCTGGAAAAGCCTGGCTATCCCACAGGATGAGCTGGAAGTCTGATCATCCATTTTCAGTTTGTTACTGCTGTGGCCCTCTCCATATGTGGTTTAAAAAAGGATGAATGGGTAGATTTTTACCCATAGTTATGTTGCTAGAACATTATTTCCTTGCACTATGGTTTTAATCTGACACTAATATAAATGGACCTTTAGTAATGCTATACTAAACACTGCTAGTCAATCTTAGATATCTTACTTAAACATTGTTATGAAAATGCAGTCGTTAATACTAGAATGCTACATTTATATTATTTTTGAGCTTTTATTTACCTTTACTGTAACTTTTTATACTGATATTGATCACAATGTTTTTTCAACTATATATAAACATTTCACTCTTCTGAACTGTTTCATTCTTCCTCCTTCTCATGTTAAATCTCTTATTCCTATATCATTCCCTCCAAGTATTTAAAACTCAACATGAAGCTAATAAAAAGAAATGCAAGTCTGTTAGCATAAGCCTCTTGACAGGTGAAGTATTCACATGAGGCTAAAATGACAATAAACTGCAAATGTCTTTAGGAATATGAAAGAAAGGAAGGCAAGGAACCAAATTATGAGAAGAGAATAGGATATGAGTTAGAGGCAAAAGAAGTAGGACTTAAAGGCCACATACATGAATGCTTTTTCTGTAGTCACAACTGGGAAAATTTAACAATTTAGGGGAACATACAGTTCTGTGGGAGGCAAATGGGAATACATGGGAGCAGAGGATTGAAAAACAGGTGGTAAGCAGTGGCATAGCTAGAGTTTGTGCTGGCCAGGGCTGTCTTTGAGTTTGCCACCCCTTCCCCTCAAAAAATTATGGTCAAATGGGGCCCCACCATACACAGCCTTCCCCCTGCAGCCATTCCAGTGTCCCATTACTTGGCTATTTCTCCTCATTTACCATAAACAATAATGTGCATACTGCTTTATGCTTTACTTCTACAATGATTATTTGGATTTCATTTACAACTTTTATTTTAAATTTTACAGCACAAACACTGATAGACATCTGCTAAACAAAGCAATACAGTCTCACAATGAAAGCAGACTTAGCATTAAAACTTCTCTGCCCTTGAAACTCACATTCATTGAAACACCATTGAAACCCACATTCAAAGAAAATGCATCTTGCCAGTGATGGATAAAGTTAACCTTTGGGTTGTTTTCAAATTATAGGGCACTTGCACACATATTTAGGACCATGCAAACATACATGTGTTCTTTGATTCACCTTCCCGATTGTATTAAATTATATACCTTGTATAATACAACACACTTATTACAGAGTGTTTTAAATGTATTGTTTTGAACATTTTTCCAGTAATCAATGTAACAAAATGTATAAACCAAATAATGACAAAACTACCCAATTCAGAACATTTTCATCATAAAGGTCTACTAAAACTTTTGTCATTACAATCCACCAATATCAGTAAATATGCACAATCTCTGCAGAAGAAAAAGTCATCTAAATAATTCCACATTAAGGAGATATGTAACTAATGAAGAAGTTGCTGCTAGCAAACAACTTTATATTTCATTGTTTCATCTACAAATAAAGTGCCTGCTGCCCTTGAAGACTAAATTGCCTATGTTACATTAAAAAATGATAAGCTAGTAATATTTCAATAGGGAATGGATGGCAAACTGTTAACAGCTTCATAGTTACTAGGTATCTCCTCCAAAGAAGGACATTCTCAGGACTGCAGTATCCACCCCCTTTAAAGTACAATACACTACAGTATCAGCAATCCACCTACATATTGTGTAAGTAGAACCCACAGCCTTATGCATCAAAAGCAAGTATACTACCTGTTTTACTACTAACAATGCAAACAGACTTGGCACAAGCAGTGCTAAACTTCTCTTCTCCTGAAGCTCTCAGTTCCTTGTAAAATTCACTTCACACTCACCTATATCTCTCAACTTTAAAGCACAAAAATTCTAGAAAAAGCCAAAATTTATTGGGGGGGGGGGACAAAAGCCCAAAACCAGTGAGACATTTTAAACATTGCTTGTATAATCTTAGAAAGTTGCTAGAATAAAATGTTTTGTGTTGCCTTGCATTTACTGAAAGATAGGAAGACTGAAACTTAAACGGTTATCATAATTTAGTGAATTCAGCTCTCACTAATTTGACAGAAAACCACAAATTTTAAGAGGAACAGACCAAAAGTATGAATAGCATTTTGTACATTCTATGAAAATCAGGACAGTTGAGAGCTATGGACTCAACTCCATGAATCATAAGTGGTGATATGGGTAGAGAATTCTGGCTCTTGTTTTTTGTACGTAAGGTACAGGGTTTGAGCCTGAGTAGTACTAACCTGCAGGTATACCTAACTCGGGCATTTCACGCACAGACACACACACGCGCACACACACACACACACACACACACACACACACACACACACACACACACACACACACACACACACACACACACACACACACACCTTATGACCGGACACAGTGTGAACAATAAAATGACTAACACACACTAATTACTTGATGAGCACATGCACACACACACACACACATACACACACACACACACACACACACACACACACACACCTTATGATCAGACACAATGTGAACAATAAAATGATCAGACACAATGTGAACAATAAAATGATTGGCACTCGCTAATTACTTGATGAACACAAAGAAAACTGAGTTTGGTTTTATTACTTATTCTAATTGCAAATATATGCTGGTAATACTTTAAAAATAAGCATTACAAAATACAAATGATCACTTTGTGAACGTTGCAGTATGTTTGCAATGTAGATAGGTTGCGCACACATACAATATAATGGCAGGTTTAGTGTCTCAACTGTTAAAATTACGTGGGGTAACTGAATTAACACTGTTAAATGATGCATTACCTACAGGTCAAAATATTTCTGCAGCAGTTAAGCATGTTGTACAAGTAAAAGAAAACCCATTACCAAATGTTTGGCATATGGCAAAATCACACAATTGGATTGAAATACTAGATGCATTATTTGCTCAGATAGATGCAGCTAGACAGCAAAATAGTGATGCAAATGTAGCAGCATCACTAAATCAAGCTGCAAATCTTATTACAGGCATAGTCCAAAAATGACAAAGGTGTTATGGATAAAGGTACTTACACAAAATCATTGTTGGGGCCATGCTAGAGAATATTGTAAGGCAGTACAAAATTGGGCATTATTGCCTCCAGTATTTAGGGGTCACATGCCACCATTACCCCTACAAACCACACAGTAAAACTATTGAGAAAAATCATAATGCACAAAGAGGTAGATCTACTAGTAGAACCCAAAGCAAATCCCGCTCACCAAGAAGGGGAAGTTAAAAGGTCTATATCACCAACCATGAACTACTGAATTTAATCCAAATTGAAAAATACCAGCCTTTACAGATTATTTCCTGAATATTGATAAATTAAAGCACATAGTACAACACAGGAAAATATCATTAATAATAGCACTCAGAGTGTAGACATCTAATGTACACACTGAATCTAAACTTTTGCATTTAGTGATTAAAAATCAATATCCTGATTTTGAAATTCACCATCAAAAATTATGTTCAGAATACTTAAATAATTTGTATGCAGCAAGAATACTCAATAAAAAATATACACAGCTCTTGTGGAAAATTGACCGCAACTTAAGACCTATCCATGGAAAGAAAACAACATTAAAAAAATAACAAAAAATATAATCAAAAATATACATATGAGCGAAAAAGCACTGGAGTGTTTTTTTTTTATTTTTTTTCCAGTGCTTTTTCGCTCATGTGTATATTTTTAAGAAAACAACATTATTACTATAAGATCAAAAATCAGAAATAGAGTGCAGCAAGACTTATAACTGATATGAGCACACATTCATATTTTTTAAAACAACAGAAACATAATTTTATAAAATATTATTCACCCACTCTTACCGACACACAAAACTACCACTTACTTGGTGAACATCGGCACACAATATGAACAATAAAATGATTGGCACATATTAATTACTTGGTGAACACACACAAAGAAAACTTCCCTTACTTGGTGAACAATAAGAAGCACCAAAACTCCCTTTGGAACAGGTGAAGCAAATGCTGTACTGTATTTTAAAATTGCTTGGGTGGATGTTACGTCTACAACGCATGCACAGACGTGATGTGGGCGATCGGAACGCAAGAACAGGATGTAATGCTATGGGACCATTCTTAAAGAAGAATGCCCTTAAAAAACATTTTTTTATTTAAAAGTATTGAAAATCCCAAAAGTTCCACCCAGGCTGGACCGCCCCTCTGCCCTACCCCCCACCCCAGCTACACTACTGGTGGTAAGGAAAAAAAGGCTTCCACTAGTTAAGGCAAAAAATGACAACTGAATCAGATGGATTCTACCTTATGATTTTAATAAAATGACTGATATTCTGGGAGGTCTACAGCCTAATCTGTTCCACACCTCTCTGTATACTGAAAAAAGAATGGAATGGGTGTTATTATTCCCTCCATAAAGACTACTTGAAGAATACACCAGAATATTATACATAAGTGATTTTCCCATTGGCTGCTAGAATGATGTGACCTTGGAGATGTCCGAGAACAGAACATGCTCTCCTTGATTAACAATAAACTATGGGAAAACATTTGTATTAATCTGTCTTGGATATATTGTGCCAGTTTGACTGCAAAGGCAACCAGTTGGAGAAAAGTATAAAAACTGGCTAAGATCATGACATGGGATGATTGTATTGAAAGGCAGCTCACAACACATGCAGCACTTGAGTCTCTATATACTATAGAGTTTTGATGTTGGTCATGCTGTTTGATTTGTTTGGAACTTTAATACCACCTGCAGCACTTGCAATCTATTTCCAAATTTAACCAACAAATAGGCAGGTGGAAATTAGCTGTGTGGGGGAGGAGTATGATCTGGACTGAATAAAGAACCAGCTGTAGATAGCTTTAGTAAAGAAGAATGGCGTCAGACAGTAAAAAGGCCTGCAGTTAATTCTAACCATGTACAAGAATAACAATGTTCTATGTAGGAAAGAGCCAGCAATGAGTAACACGATTCTGTGGTGTACAGCAAGGGGGGAGTCCCTTTCAAATTACACAAATAATGCTGCTCTTGTATATTTCCTTAACCAAGCCTGTCCAGAATGAGTATTAAATACTATCAGTTATTTGCAGTATGATAGAATGCCAAATGATAAATAAATATGCCACTGGAATGGACAAAAGAAAAAAGAAAAAATAAGAATTCAGTGGTCTGCAGATGTAAGTGAGAGAAAATACTGTAAAACAACAACACAATGATGTGTAACGTACATAGCAGAGTTATAAAAATTGCAAGACAAACATAATAAAGGTTGCCATGCCTGACTGTTTAATTTACTTTGACAGCTGAGATACCCAGTCTCTAACCTGGCACTGACAACATGAAATATCAGGAGCACAATGGAAATGGCTACTTGACTCACACTGAATTGGTTTCTCTAACTACCAATGTATTCCCTAGAAATTCAGGCTTCACTTCAGTTTAACATTTCAGTATTTATGATGTTTTCTGCTATAATTCCATTATTTTCTAATTGGTCACGCATTTCCTAGTATCACCTTACTCAAATGTACTAATCCTGACCCTACTGCTGTCCCAATCCCCAACCCAACCTTACCAAAAACCCTATCCCTAACTACCACTACACAAGAAATTCACATAAACAAACACATATAAACACATCACATTCAGACACAACAAAAACAGTGAATCTATCATCTAACCTAGTACTTACGCTAACCCTAACCCTGAATCATTTCCACGCCCACTCACACCCCCTAACACACACACACACACACACACACACACACACACACACACACACACACACACACACACACACACACAAATAAATCTACATCTTCCCTAGCCATTATTTTAATCCTAACCTGCAAACACTCACACACATGCACTTCTAACCATAATGGTGAATGGTATATCCGAAAGCTTCAGCAATAGAAAAAAAGCCTCACTTATCTTCATGGAAAAACAACTCACACTCTCTGACACTTTCATCTATCTGTAATATACCTTTCTGAAAGAAGAAGAATGCAGCAGTAAACTCTTTCAATTAAAATTATATTTGACAGTTTATTGCAACTATATAGATATATATATATATATATATATATATATATATATATATATATATATATATATATATATATATATATATATATATATATATATATATATATATATATGTATATATATATATATATATATATATATATATACTAAAGACTACAAAATGGAAATGCTTTTTTTATTAGTGATAAACCATCTTTGTTCACCCATACTCAGACACTTCGAAATGGATATTCTAAGGGGTCCTATAGTTCTGCAGTTAAAAGCAATATTCCACCTTACATTCTGCTCATAAAAGAACAGCCAGCGTAGCTAAAGCATCAGAAGTTATACATCATCAAGGGGAAGGTTCTACCACTTCCATTACACCCGCAATGCCAACTACATCTACTATGCATTCCTCTAATATGAATTCTACTAAAAATAACAGCAGAACACATCCAAAAATCAGCAAATGATCAAGGAACACTTCAGGACCAAAACAGGGGTGAGGAAGGAGCCATTTTCAGAGGTAGCTGCTGACATGAACTTTAATGTGAGTCTGGACACTAAGCTTTACAACTTGTCTGACTATGAACTATCTGAGTCTCATGAACATTTGCTCAAGTTAGGGTTAAACTTTGTACCTATTAAGCATGCTAATTTAGCCAACACTTTGTTGGAATTAAAAATGTATACTAGGAAGTTGAACCTTATGCTTATACTGAAAGATGTCAACCATGGGTATTCTAGTGTTATAAAAAAGCCTTCTGTTTTTAACCCTACGTTACATAACACACTAAAAGTGTTTGAAGCTTTTTGTACCAAGGAAATTAGAATGGCATTAGACAACAAACCTGTACATCCTTATTTTAACTTAATCCACGAGGATAGGAAAATCTTAGTTGAACTCCAAAATGAACATGACTTAAGATTGACTGATGGCTGACAAGGGTGGTGGGTTGGTAATAATGCATACAGCTGATTATAATAAAGCAATGGAGAATATTTTAAACATTGATAATGAATATATGGAGGTCAGCTATGATACTACAGAAAGACATTATAGGTTCATTAGATATGCACTATATGACTATCTCGTGAATGGAGATTTAACAACTGAATTATATGACTTTCTTATAGTTGACAATCCTAGAGTGGGTATGCTGTTCAGTATACCCAAGATTCATAAGAATTTAGCCAACCCACGTTTTAGTCCTATAATATCTTTACTGGGAGGTGCTACAGAAGGTTCATCTCTCTATTTGGACAGGTTATTGAACCCTTTGGTTCGAAAGTTGCCTAGTTTTATTAAAGACTCTTGCTCCTTTTTGAACCATATTAGGTTGTTTAGTCAAGGTGACAATGTTCTGAACATTGTTGACAGAATTTTTTTTTTATAATGACAGTAGATGTGGTGTCTTTATACACCTCCACCCCTCAGGTTGAGGGACTTGAATATGTATCTAATTTTGGGGGTAAATACACTACCCGGTCAGACTCCTCTGTAAAAACATGCTGCTTTTTGTTGGAAGATTTGTTGGAAAATATTTTTTTTTATTTTCAACAAAAAATATTATAAGCATCTTTGTGGGGTGATAATGGGGGCTACAGTAGCCACAGCTTTTGTTGGCTTAGTTATGGGTTGGTGGGAAAAAGAGATTTTACCCACCATTTGCCTCGCCACTGAAGTTTTATTTTATTGCAGGTACATTGATGACATATTTTTTTATTATTAAAGGACCCATAGATTTACATACTATCTTTCTTGACAAACTCAATGCTAGTTGTGATTTTTTTACATTCACCTTGGGTGAATGTGTTTATTGTGTGAATTATTTACACGTAGGGTTAAGTTGGAGTATTTCTGAAAAAAGTTTCTCTAGTAGGATTTTTAGAAAAAATACATATGTTAACAGCTGTCTACATTATTGTAGTAATCACTCTTGGCATATGAAACAGAATGTTCCTAAGGGACAATACATTAGAGCCTCTCGTATGACCACTGATGATATGGTATTCCTTAAGGAGATTGATTTCATTACAGAGTTGTTTTTCTATAGGGGTATCCATTGTCTTTGTTACATAATATTACTTCTGATATTAAGAACAGGGGAGGAACAGATTTCCCTCCAATTTTAAAAAAAGGGTCTGTTAGAAAAAGATATACACTGATTCTACCGTACCTTTTTCTACTTTGCCTAAATGTGTTATTGATATAATGGTGGATAGTGAAAAGATCAAATCTGTTGTATACAATAATTGGAAAATCATTTCTGGTAATAGTGATTTACAAGCAGTTTTGGGCAACAACCCTTGTTTTGTATACAAGAAAGTTCATACCATTAAGAATTTGTTAGAAAAAAATGAGACCAATATTTCTCTCCCGATTTCAGATAGGGCTAAAGGTATGTACAAGTGTTACAACTGTAACACTTGTAGATACATTCATGAGGGGCCTTATGTTAGTCTGCCACATTTAAGTCATACTATCAGTATACCTGGCAGATTCAATTGTAACACTTATAATGTGGTATACATTGCTTTGTGTTCAGGATGCACTGTATTCTACACTGGCATGGCTACAAGGTATTTGTTTAAACGTATTAAGGAACATTGTTATGCTACAAAAACTAGGGATGTAAACAATGCTCTAAGTCTATACAGACATTCTGCAGTATGTTATTTATATAAGAAATTTACTTTTTCCATCTTGGAACATATTGGTAACGATTTAAGGGGTAGTAACATTAAAAACAAAGTAGAGAGAAGAAAGACATTATGGCAGCTAACGTTGGGGGCAGACAGTCCACCAGGGTTGAAATATATGATCAATATAAAGTGTTTTTTGGTGGACTGGAAACTGGCCTTGTAGATTTGTATTTACTTTTTTACCATTCATTCTTCCTTATGATTTTTTATAACAACTATTTTATAGACTGTTTTATGGTTCATATTTTTTTAATTGCTAATTGGTTAATTGATTTGATTAAAAGGTTCAGTGTGTGTGTGTGTGTGTGTGTGTGTATGTGTGTGTGTGTGTGTGTGTGTGTGTGTGTGTGTGTGTATATATATATATATATATATATATATATATATATATATATACTAGTAAGTTTCACTTTATGTGTATTTCTGAAGAAGTCTTATCGACAAAAGCATTAATTAAATTAAGTTTACACTAAGTTCCTGTGAGTCTGTCTTCTATTGCCTTCAATGTTTTGTTTATTATTAAACTCTTTCAATTAAAAGCACATTTGACAGAGTTTATTGCAACTATGTATATATATATATATATATATATATATATATATATATATATATATATATATATATAGGTCCCCTTCAGTTAATCAAACGTTTACAAGTTCGAACTACATATGGCCGAGACCATATGTTTGAACTTGTAAAAGTTCAATCGGACTGAATATAGATCTCCGTACAGAGCAGAAAGGAAAGATTTCCATTTCCGCAATGTAGTGTGATCTTGGAGTTGGTATATTTAAGTAAGGGGGGCTGAGGGGCAAAGCCCCCCAGTTGGGGGGTGCAGGGAGGCATAGGTCCTCCTGCTATAGACATTTAGTTTTGTGATTTTTTTGTTTTATGTGTTTTTATTTCAGTGTTCAAACTTTTACGAGGTCGAATATATGGTCTCGGCCATA
Organism: Protopterus annectens; assembly: GCF_019279795.1. Lineage (NCBI taxonomy): Eukaryota > Metazoa > Chordata > Ceratodontiformes > Protopteridae > Protopterus > Protopterus annectens. Next base: position 493,092,591 of record NC_056734.1, read on the forward strand.
TGTGGTTCGAACTTGTAAAAGTTCAATCTACTGAAGTAGATCCATATATATATATATATATATATATATATATATATATATATATATATATAGATATATATATATATATATATATATATATATATATATGTGTGTGTGTGTATATATATATATATATATATATATATCTACAGACACACACACACGCACACACACACACACACACACACACACACACACGTACACATATACATAAGAAGATGCAGTAAATGTAAAATAAGATAGTAATATTGTACGGTCATGAGAAGTGGAGGAATGTTTTTAATTGAAGCTGAAGTAACTGCTCTGCTGATTAAGGTACAAGAAGATAATGAATTGAATTTGCTTTGTGTCAAAACTGCAGGGCCCATGATTGTGAACAAAGCTGGATAAACCACTAGGCAACATAGGCAGCTGCCTAGGGCCCAATGATTGCTGGGGAGGCCCAGCTGCAGCATTAAATAATAACAAAAGAAAGCTTTCCTACTTTTCCTTGCATCAAAGCATTAGTAAAAAAGTTTTCCTTTTTTGATGACCATGTACTGCTGTTTTAAAACAAGACATTTCCTGATTTGCCCCACCTACACATCAACATCCTGCTGCCACCAGCCAGTAAGACAGGTGCAAGAACACATGCATAAATGAGGCAAGATTTCATAGCACAATGGGCAGTTGGCAGAGATGGATTTCATAGCACTTGCAGGCCATGAGAGATGTATTTACATTGATGGATTTTAGTAGCTTTGAGCACAGCTGGATATTTACACACGATTTGAATTCAAAATGTGAAAGGAGCAGAGGTACTGTATGAACAGGCCACTGGCTGGGTGCATTTTCAATGAATGCAAGTTTCAATGGGTTTTCAGTGAATGAAAGTTTCAATGCATTTTCAATAAGTGTAAGCTTCAAGGGAAGATAAGTTTACTGTTGCTTATGCTAAGTCTGTTTTCATAGGTTCATAGGTTCATACTAGGCTATCTGCCCAAGGGCATTTATAAGCCTAGCCAGAGTGTGTTTGGCTTTCGCCACCCATTTTAAATTTATTTTGCTATGCCCTTTTTCGAAGTTAGTATACTGTGCCTCTGTCTAACAGTGACACAGAAGTGATACCCGGGGTAAACCTATGATCTCCCATCCACTCATCAAGATTCCTCTTGAAGAGAGTCAATGAGGGACTCTGCCTAACCTGGACTGGGATTTTATTCCAGAGTGAAGGGAGCCTCTGGGTTATGAATCTGTCCCTCCAGCATGTCCTATTTATTTCAGTGCTGAGGTTCAAGTCTCTCGAGCACGTAGCTCGATGGGATTTGGATATTCTGAGGTGCAGCATGTCCATTAATTCCGGGTTGGACATGGCTTTATACGTCAGGCACAGATTGCCTCTGAGCAGGCAGTATGCCACTGAGTAGAGCTGGAGTTTCTTTAACCGGGCAGCATATGGCATCTGTTTGAGCCCTTTGATCCTCTTGGTGAGGTACTTTTGGGGTCTTTCCATTTGCTGCAGGTGTCTGGTAAGGTACATCCCAAAAGGGGCATTGTACTTAATTATGGGCCTGATGAGGGATGAGTAAAGAGGCACGATGATCTCCCCTGATCTAGATGTGAATCCCTTCATGATTAGGTGGGCTATATAAAATGTTTTTCTAACCACTTTGGCCATGTGGTTGTCAAATGAGAGATTGCTATCAGCTTAGGTCCCCAGGTCCCTAATTACTTCTTCTGTACTTAATGGATTACCACCTATGTGGTAATTTGTGGGCACTTTGTTTTTGCCAAAGGGGATGACTATACACTTTTTGGTGTTTAGCTTGAGGCCATGGCTCTGGCACCAGCTGTCTGTTTCTATGAGGCCCTTTTGGAGGATGCTTGTATCGGCTGGAGAGTCGATTATGGCGCCCAGTTTGCAGTCGTCTGTGAACTTGGTCAGCCACAGTCCTTCCGTGTTGGCCTGTACCTCCAAGAAATATATACCGAACAAGAGAGGTCCCAGGACTGAGCCTTGTGGGATGCCACTTGTAACTGGTTTGGAGTCTGACATGGCTCCAGCAATTCTAACCATGTGGGTTCTGTCCTTGAGCCAGTTTGCAACCCATCAAGTGACATAGGGGTTTATATTTAAGCTGGTGAGCTTATCTATAATGTCTGAGTGGGGTATTGTATTGAAGGCTTTTGCGAGGTCCAGGTAGGCTGTGTGGACCACCTTCCCCTCGCCAATGGCCTTGGTGACTGTTTCAAAGAAATCAACCAGGTTTAAGAGGCAGGATCTGCCCTTAACAAAGCTGAACTGGGTAGGATCCAGTGTCTGTAAGTCCCCAATATCTTTATTTATGAGGTCCATGATGATCCTTTCCATAGCTTTGCAGACCAAGCTAGTCAGGCTTATGGGGCGATAGTTTCCAGGATCCGTTGAGGCACCACCTTTGTGGAGAGGGACCACTGTTGCTGTACACTACTCTTTGGGTACATATCCTGTAGTAAGGCTGAGATTGAACAGTAGTTTTATGTTTGGGTTTAGCTCTTCTTGGAGTTCATGTAGGACGCAGCCCAGGACACCGTCTGGTCCCATTGATGCTGTGTTTTTTGCTTTGAAGAGGGAAGCTCTTACCTGAGCATCTGAGATGTCAGTGGGGCAGCAGTCTGCTGGGATAGATATTTGCCCTTTTGGTAGGGAGGGGGGGAGTTTGTGCTGAACCTGTCAGCTAGGATGTTGGCAATGTCTGTGGGTTTGGTGTATTTTTTGTCATTATGGACTAATTCTGAGCATATCTGGGAATTCCCACCCAGGATCCTAACATAACTAAAGAAAGCCTTGTGATTATCCTTACTGTCCTGTGCAATTTTTCTCTCAAAGCTGGCCTTAGACAATTTTATGAGTGCCCGTAGTTTTTTGCTAATACTGATCAGAGATGCCTTCCCTTTTTGGGATTTTGCTCTGTCATGTAGTAGCTTCCTCCTTCTATTGTATAGTTTGTTTATGGCTGGGGTCCACCAGACAGGACGTCTGCCTTTGGAGGATTGGGTCTTGGCTTTATTTGGGATTGCATGATCCATGCATTCCTGAAGGTGTTCATAGAATGTGTTTATAAAGGATTCTGTGGTCTGGGCCGTATTTTCCACAGGCCCGGGGGCTTTGAAGGATTCCACCTTGGTTTTGAGGAGTGTGAAATTTGCTTTAGAGAAGTTTTTCACTGTGGTTTTCAGGGCAGGGGGTGGAGTCGGGATGTGAATATCCAGTGAGATTGGTTTATGGTCTGATCTTACCAGTGAGGGATACACTTCTGGTCTGTAGAGTCCCCATGTTGGTGATGATCAGGTCCAGTATGTTTTCCCCTCTTGTGGGAGTGGTAACAAGTTGTTCCATAGCATTTGAGTTTATAAATTCTAGGAACCTTTGGGCTAGGGTGTTGGAGCTAGAGTAATGCTTCCAGTCTATGTTTGGGTAGTTGAAGTCGACCAATATAATGGTGTTTGGAGAGACCTTCATATTTTCCAGTGTTCTCAGGAAGGCTGAGTGGGCTTCCTGGGTTTGGGAGGGTGGTCTGTAGCAGGCTATAAACTGGAAGGCAGTTTTACCCACTGTTAGTTGCACATGGATAGTCTCTGATGCTTCGTGCTGTGCCACCAACCTGGAGGTGTGGGTATCTTTGACGAATATTGATACTCCCCCTCCTTTTGTGGTACGGTCCAAGTTTTGGGGCCGAAAAGCATGGTATGAGGTATAACCTGGTATTGCTGGGGTGCTCTCGGGAGCCTTGAACCAGGTTTCTGTTACTGCACAGATATCGATGTTCTCCATGCTAAGGAGAGTTTTGAGTGCGTGCATCTTGAGGTTTAGACTTCTGGCATTGAGTAGCATTACTCTTAGTTTCTTATCCCTTGTGATACCTATGGAGGTGGGTTTGTCTTTTGAGCCTTGCCTAAAAAAGGCACTATGGGGGTAGCAAGAGCCTTTGCCAATATCAGAAAGCCCAGGGGTGACAGGTGCAAGCCGTCCCTAGCGAAGCATCATGACTTGTCGAGCATGTCATCCCAGGCTGACAGGCATTGGATACCCTTTGAATGACACCAATACTTAAGCCAATTGTTGAAATTGATCATCTTGTCTTCATATTGTGGCATCATTCTTGGTGAGGGTAAGATGCTACTCAAGGTCAGGATCATACCAGCCTGGGCTACATGCTCAGAGAACTCCTCTATGTCTCTTTTCATGTAGTCCAGGGAGGTACATCTCAGGTCATTCACACCAGCATGGACAATGACTGAGTCATATTTGTACTTGCCTTGGAATGACCTGAGTGCTTGTGTTATGTGGCGTTTCCTAGCGCCCAACAGGCAGCTCACCATGACCTTCTCCTTGTTCAGCCTGGTGAGCGCGACGTCAGTGTGCCTGACAATAGAGTCACCTATTACAAGTGTATCAGCTGTGTTGTTTAGCCTTAAGGGCTGTGACTGTTCGGCACACTGGCTTTGTGAGCCGTGTGTTGCAAGTGTTTTGTTTTGGGGTAGCGGTTGCTTGGGTGTCTGCTTTGGAGGTCTCTGCTGCTTAGGCATATTTTTATTTAGAGCCTCCGAGTATGTTTTTGTGTGTTTATGTGTTTGGTTTGCTGTCGTGGTAGGTCTATGTGAGACTGGAATTGTAGTGAGTGTGGTTTCCTTCTCCTCCTGACTGGTTTCGCCAGTACTGAGTTGAGAGAGCTTAGCCTCCAGTATGGCTATAGGGTTGCATCTCTCTCATGTGTTGGAATTTGTTGGGAGGAGGAGAGGGTTGTCTGTGTACATGAGGCAGTTGTAACATTGCCTCAAGATTCCCAGATTCACCAGCTGAACCGGAGAGGAGATTGACAACTGACCTTTGGACATGCTAGAATAGTACTGGGAATTCCTTTATAATTGAAAAAAAAGGGCCAATGGGAAACGAGGTACTCAAGGGGAGTTTGTGAGGGTGTAGTGCTTTTAATATTTTAGTGCTGACTTATATAATTGCTTTAGTGAGCAAGTGCCAGGTAACTTAAATGCAATGTGTTACAGGTAACTTAAATGCAAAAATGACAAACAGTAACTTCTTTCAAGTGAAACAAGGAAATAAGTACAGTAAGCAATGCAGATATCACTAGGGATCCACAGAAGCACTTTAAAGCTGCGTTTTAGGTGGAATTAGTGTTTCAGGGAAATAACAAGCAAACAAACAACAAGCATACAAGTAAAGGTATATTCAGCAGGCCTGGATCTAGTCTATGCTACAGCAAACAAAGTGTACCAATTTCAGTAAGAAACAGTTCAAATATGCAGGCACTATAAGCCTTTAACCAGAAATTCCCAGCTCAGAAGGGCAGAGTCCAGCCTCTCCTCCCACAAGAGTGCAGACCACAAACCTTCTTAATGTAAAACAACTGGCCTGAAGCCCAAGTGCTTAAACCAGAATTAATATACTTTTAGAATAACAGACACTGAGCCCTCAATCAGCAGTTCCCAACTTAGAAGGATGTAAGCTACCTGTCCTGCCACCACAGTGCAGGCCACAAACGTTCCTAATGTAAAACAACTGGTCTGAAGCCCAAGTGCTTAATCCAAAAGACTTAGAATGATAGCTACACTTTAATCAAGTTACTACCAAGCAGTAATAAATACAATTGAATACTTTAAAGAATGCCTGGATTAGTGCTCAAGTTATACAAGCAAAGCTAGATTCAGCAGGCCTGGATCTAGTCTATGCTACAGCAAACAAGGTGTACCAATTTCAGTAAGAAGCAGTTTAGATATGCAGGCACTATAAGCCTTTAACCAGAAATTCCCAGCTAGAAGGGCAGAGTCCAGCCTCTCCTCCCACAAGAGTGCAGACCACGAACCCTTTTAATGTAAAATAACTGGCCTGAAGCCCAAGTGCTTAAAACAGAATTAATACACTTTTAGAATAACAGACACTGAGCCCTCAATCAGTAGTTCCCAACTTAGAAGGATGTAAGCTACCTGTCCTGCCACCACAGTGCAGACCACAAACCTTCCTAATGTAAAACAACTGGTCTGAAGCCCAAGTGCTTAAACTAAAAGGCTTAGAATGAGTTACACCAAGCAGTAATAAATACAATTGAGTACTTTTAAGATGACACAAAAGCAAAATAAAGTAGGAAGAAACACAGATACAGTAAAAGCAGATAATTTTTTTGAGTGAGCAAATGAGATGGGCCCAGGAGTTACAGGACAGAAACAAGTGCAAATGCAGGCCTTCAAATCAGAAAGTTGAGAGAGATGGAAGACCACCCAAACGGCCAATAACTACAAATTCTGGTCCAGAACCACTTCTTATGTGGTAGACAGGTTACCTAGTGCCTACCACTCCCACTGATAAGCTAGAAGGCTTACCTCCAACACAGAAAGGCTTGGGGGGTTCAGAAGCTTACAAATAGTCCTGGATACAGCAAATCTGTATCTGGAACACTAATTACAGGAAAGATAGGAAACAGGCTTACAATTTTTTTTCAGAAAAGTAGCAAAACAGTAGTAAAAACAATTCACATGCAGTGCAAGCTGGCACACTTGAGTATATAGCAATATTAGTCCACACACAGTTTGAAAAAATGTAATTAAATTAAAAAGGACTAAAAGCAAGTGCAGAAAGGGTTTATTAGGTAGAATGCGGTAAAGAGATGGGACTGAGGGAGTGTCCTAGATCAAATCTACAGTGGGGCGGGCACTGCAAAAGCCACCAAATTTAAACTACAACCAAGAACAGGGAGGGGGTGGGGAAAAGTTTCAAGAGAGATGTGAGGAATCAGAGTGAAAATTATAAAACCAAAAAATATATACTGATCTCTGTATATTTGCAGAACACTAAGACAACAGATATCTAAGCAACAATTTAGCTCTATAATACAGAATAATACAGAAAAATATACTCAGCTCTATATATTTGCAGATAGTCTTGTAAGGCTGTCTCTCAACACTTTAAATGCAGACTGCTGCTATTAACAGTTCAAATTAAGGGAATCTTGAGTTAACAACAAACAAGCAATAGAAACCACAATGAGGGGGTTGGGGAAGAATGTTTCAATAGAGATGTGAGGAATCAGAGTGCAAATTATAAAACCAAAAAATATATACTGATCTCTGTGTATTTGCAGAACACTAAGACAACAGATATCTAAGCAACAATTTAGCTCTATAATACAGAATAATACAGAAAAATATACTCAGCTCTCTATATTTGCAGATAGTCTTGTAAGGCTGTTCTACTTCAAATGCAGACTGCTGCTATTAACAGTTCAAATTAAGGGAACCTTGAGTTAACAACACACAAGCAATAGAAACCAAAATGAGGGGGTGGGGAAGAAAGTTTCAACAGAGATGTGAGGAATTAGAGCGCAAATTATAAAACCAAAAAAATATATACTGATCTCTGTATATTTGCAGAACACTAAGACAGCAGATATCTAAGCAACAATTTAGCTCTATAATACAGAATAATACAGAAAAATATACTCAGCTCTATATATTTGCAGATAGTCTTGTAAGGCTGTTCCACTTTAAATGTGCAATGTGGAACTGTTTTGTTTAGCAAATGGCTATCAGTGTTTGTGCAATAAGATTTGAAAACAGTATTTATAGTGCAGCAGGAAGCAGACTTATATTTGATGCAGAAGGGTGTGGCTTCTACTCCCACGCCATGTAGATAGATTGTTAACACTGCAGTGCAGAATAAGGAGGGGTGTTCTACCCCTAAAGGTGTTGTCCTTTGGATGAGATGCTAAACCAAGGCCCCATCTGTCTGCATTGGTGGTAGGTGCTGTGAGATCTTTTACATCCATCTGAGCTGTAAAAAGGAGTAGGGTTCCTTTATTTACATGCTATTTACATGATGTATTATTTACATGTTTACATTTTTACTTAAATCTATACAGATTTACAAATTTAAAAAATCACTCAATTATTTACATATACTGCGGTGGTGGTGCTGCGGTAGCATTGTCGCCTCACAGTTAGACATTGCCCGTTCATTTCTCAGTTAGAGCGTCTTCTGTGTGGTGACATGCATGAATGGGCGTTCCTTCGTTGAAGGTTGTGCGTTAGGCCCCACAAGCCAGCATGTAAAACTCTACTGCCAATCATTAGCGGACCGGAGTTCCACTGTGGCGACCCCTAACCAGGAAAAGCCGAAAGACACAAACAAACTTAATTATTTACATAATTTTCTCCTTATATATTCTGTTTTTTATCTTTATATATTCTTCTTTGAACTAGATCCCACTCTTTTTTTCCATAACCAGCATCTGATTTTTCTTATTATTACTGATAATATTAATTTCCCATTAAACATAATCTAATGTCTCACTCCAAATCACCCATACTTCATAAAACAATTTTTGTCCATTCCTGTTTTATATTCTTAGCTTCTATTCTTATAATATCCATATTCATTCATATGCATATTTTTTATTATCATTTTTCGATTCTCCAAAGAAAATTTGCTGACCTAATTTTTACCACATATTTTCACTCTTTTACATTGAAATGAAATGCTCTGTGGTTTCTTCTTCACCACAATACAAACACATTGTCTCTCTTTTCTTTTTATAATGCACATTTACTTTCACTGTAATTTCCTTATTCCCAGTCTCCAAAGAAAAAAAACTGACATTCAGCTTTATTACTGCACCACTTATTTCTTTCTTTTATAGCTTTAATATTTTCTTTTATTAAATTTCCCCATGAGTTAACATAATAACATTATATTCGTATACCATGTTTTCCAATCTTCTTCATTCTCTTCAGTCTTTATCTTCCACATTTTTATTTTTTCTTGATAATTTTCTAGTTCCTCATTTATACAGTCTTTTTCTGTCTTATTTCTTTTTGTTATCTCCCAACATCTTTCATACTTGTACTTAAATAGTCTTATCACTAATTTCTCATTGTTCTCATTTATCCATCTCAACACTTTATACAAATTTACTGGCGCTGCAAATATCATTCGATTTAATAATCCCATTCACTGTTCATCTTTATTCATATATAATCCTTTTCTCTTTACTGGGTTTAATCTAGATCCCCATAAAAACATAAATATTAGTTATTATAGTTGTTTTTCCTACATTCTTGGAATCATTAACACACTTGATAAAGCCACTATCTTTCCCATTAATACTGAATTTATCAAGTTAGCTTTTTTCCTATAAGATAATCTATATGTTCTCCATAACCAACAAATTTTATTCAGTTCCCTCAATGTGTCTTCCCATTGTGTTCCACTTACTACTTTGTTACCAAAGTTATTCACAATACTGACATTTCTTTCATTGTAAATTCATAGTATGGGAAGTTCCCTGATGACCTGGCCAAATTTCCTGTACAGGTATAAATACCACCAAGTTCCGCCCCTGAAAAGAGGTTACTAGTCTGGTGGAACTAACCTGGTCAACAAAGGATAAATAAATTAAAAGTTTTAAATTAAATTCACATCTCTGTCTTTATTTCAAAAATAGAAGAAAAGAAAATAGCATGCAAACTGACAAGTTTTGAACACTGTTTATTGTAAATGAAGGGAGAGAGACAAGTAATGGGACACTGGAGTGGCTGCATGGGGAGCCTGGTCCATTACCCTGCATAGGGCCTCTTTGACCATGATTGTAAATCCCATAATGGCAAAAAATAAACTGCAACTGGCAAATAAAGGAAGTGCTAAAACTCAGCATAATACCAATAACAAATATTTATTAAGTGGTTCATCCTCCTGCACCCCAAGTATGGTTGTTGTGGCTACATACTCCTGATGTTTAGACATACTAACTATGATATGACTGTACCTCAGAGTAAGGGGAATACACCCAGAACCTCAGACTTAGTATGCAGTCCCAATAATTTCATTTTGGATCTCATTATCATGAGAATTGCAAATACTGCCATCAGAATTTCAGCAGAAGTCTAAATGTGACAGTGTACAATCCATTAGCAATATCTATGCAGCAAGACTATAAAGCTAACAAAGATAACATGACAAAGGCATAAAGAAAAATAAAACATTTACATTTATATGGGGATCTAAATGTTCCTGGAATAAACTGCATGATTCCATAGGGAGAGTTAATTTGCTTAAATAAATAACGATGGATTTAATAAGTTACTGCAAGATTACAGAACAAAGAATATAACTTTAATGATGGAGTTTGGAGATGTTTTGTTTAAGACACAACAAGGCTACAGTCAGCATGCCACTATATGATTTAAATCAAAGGGTAGAGTTAGGCAATGAAAATCAAAAATATTGGTATGGAAATTTGGGGTAGTAGATTATATGATATTAAGCAGTGCTAACACTTAATAAGATAGAAAACTGGAATTAAGTTATGGGGTGAATAATTAATGGGAATGTCTCAAGGACAGAGTACTTAAAGATATGAACAATGTGATGAAGAAACAACAAAAGCAAAATAAAAGAAGGCCTGTGGGATTGCACAAAAATGTAAGATTTGTGAATGAGTAGAGGAGGACAAAAATATAATATTTGTAAAAGGCGATAAAGGAAGTGGAAACAGCAAAGTCAAATACTGCAAAATGTCAAAACATGGAATACAAATTGTAATACCTTTAAAGAAGACGTAGGAGGAGAAGGAAGAAGAAGACAGACTAATATAGATGACATGAGGATCAAGAGGGACAAATAGGTATCAGAGGTTCTGAGTGACTATTTTGTACCAATATTAAAAACAAGAAGTTAAGCAAGGTGTTCAGTGAAAAGACAGTGTAGCCTGGTAGGACTAACAGTGGAGAAATATAACAAAATGTTTTGTATGAAAGGAATAATAAGCAAATGAATGTCAACTGCAAAATGGGATAATGCAAAAAGGTCTGGTGGAAAACTACCAAGGATTCTCGACTATTTGGATAAATTACTGCTGGAATCCTTGACTGATACTGGAAGAACCAGCTGATGATTAGAGGACTGTTTTTATGGCTCCTTTCCATAAAGGGGAATACAGATACAGGGAGTGATACATTTGTTAAATTAATAACCGTGGCAGAAAAGGCTATGGAGAAATTTCTTAAAAAATATACAAGCTGCAGTCATAGTAGATAAAATCTCCTTGAGAATAAGCAGCATGGGTTTATGGAAAATAGAAGTTGCCAGTCAAATCTGATACACTTTCATTAGTGGATACTGGATAGCTTATTGCAAGGAGACTTTGGCATTTGATTCAGTACCAGTTGGTGATTATTATAGATTTATAAAGCTTATGGGTGGGATTAAGATTATGAAAATGGACTGAAGAAATATAATAGGCTTGTGTAAGTATATTTTGGGTGCATTAAAAAAGGGTATGGATAATGGGGGGGGGACAAAAAGAAGGTGTGTGCAGTTTTATCCGAGGCTGTCTCAAGTCTATGAATATCAGGCCAAAAGCAATGACATACAATGCCAGGTTCACAGTTTACAAGCAATAATTATACCTCATATAAACAACAAACTGCATGTTGATAATACAAATAAACATTTATTTCTTACACTAAAACTAACACCTCCGCATTATAATCTTCTATGATTGAAGCACATTAAAAAGTATGTGCTTTATAAAGTAACAGTCAGTCTATGTCTTTCAACCTAAGAAGAGCATAGGGCGGAGGCACTAGTTTCAGTGTGAGAAATAAAGTCATCCTTGTTTTATCCACACAGTTTATTGCATATGTGAAACATACAAAGACAAGTGCCACTATCAGTGCATGCTCCATATGTGAAGCACACATGTGCCATTATCAGTACATTGTTTGTTTTATTGAGGATTTTTGTAGTTTGGCACTTTGTTGTTTGTTGTGCCAGGTATAGGACACATGTTTCTAAGGATACAGAGTTAGAAGTAGGGAGTTTCAGTACAACCTGATCATTTTGAGTTATAAATATAGTTCAAGTCCACTGGGTTCAGCAGAAGAATGTTGCAAATAGGGAGTGGTAAATATTTTTCTTTCTCTACTGTTTGCTCCTTCTTCACCGCTCTGCAACTATGAAGTTATGGAGGCTTGTCCTCTCCAGCAAAAAATGCTCAGCTAGTTTTGGGTGAACAGTGATGCCTATGTTACATTAATACTCATTTACTGATAATCTGAAATCTGACATTAGGGTCACTGATGCTAAGTCATGGACCCACAGAAAAGATTTTGAGAAGCTTTGGAGTCAGGATTTCAGTCTTCCAAAAGAGATGGTACTTCGTAGTTTCTGCTTGCCCTAACCAATACGCAGAAAAGATAGTTTCTCTGACTATCAGTCAAAAATGTATTGCATGCCACTTGAAGTCAGATGTCCCACATGTATTATGTAAATCATAGCAAAGATTTAGAATGAGTTAGAGTTATCTTCTTGGGGAAGCACTAGGCTATACACAGCCTGCTACTGTTCAAATGTGAAGTAGTTTTGGAGAGGGAATGACAGTTTCTTTTGGAGAAGGAAGTGGTATGACAGGTATAGGACACAAGAAGTAAAGGAAAATAGGACCTCATTTGATAAGGAGATTGTGGATCTTGTTGGGCATTACAGGAATGTTACCAAGAAGAAGGGGTGTGTTCTGATTACCTGATTAGGATGCTTGAAGTCATCATTGGTATTCACATTATTTTTATTGGAAATTCTAGAGCTTTATGGTGACCCCCCCCCCCAAAAAAAAAGACATTGAAGGGAGTGCATAAACTGAGGGTATGTTGAGTCACAGTATGTGTGATTAAGCTTTTATGTGCTTAACATCGGAAAATAAGGGTAGGACCATGCACTTTGGGAGTAGAAGACTTCGTATACAAACATTTTGGCCAGAGCTATTTAGAATATCGAAACCCAAAAATGTCAACCTTCAGAATATTGAATACAAAATGTCAAATATTCAAGTCTACAAATGCTGGTAGTTCATTTCTGAGATCCCGGTACAGCTTGGAGTGGGGTTTTGCCCTTTTCTTGCTGCAGTGCAATCTCAGAGTTGGTATATATAATTAGCAGGCAGTGTGTGGGAACAGGGGAATTGCCCCTACAAAAAATCATTGTTTTTAGCTCAGTTTCTATATTCAGAGTATTTGAGGTTGCACTTTCGATGTTTTGGATGTCAACTCTTTGTGAAGTCAACATTCTGACATAGAACCCATTTGAGCATTATTATTTACACATTTAAGGGGGTCAGTCTCAATGATAAAGCTCCAAAAGCATGGAGCACAATTTTCGAGAGCATTAAGAGTAAACAAGGCATCAGCCTTCCTTACTTATCAGTTACCATTTCATATAATTCAATAGTTTATGTTCGCAGTATGATCATATCCCTGCACTGGAGTCTACATTTTTATTTTTATAGCATTTTATATTACATCAGGATTGATATGTGTGGCAATATTTCATGCCAACAACTGTAGACAGAATCTTTGACTTTCATCTTCTGTCCAACATGCCATGGCTTGTCAGTCATTAGGATAGCTTTTCCTTTTGCTATAACAGCCACTAAGTTTCTGTTCCTGACCTGTAGAATGAGTAATATAAATACTGTACTGTTTTTTGTTCAAGTTGTGCTTGCATGGTTAATTTTTATTGTTCTACCCTGTCATTTTCCTGTTTATGATGTTCCTCTTTCTTTTATGCTTCATATTAGGCCGGATTCATGAACGCCTACATGAAGTGTACATCATTCTGAGTGAAGAGACAACACAAGCATAACTCCCACCTTCTTCCTCCTAATTTTAGTTTTCCTGCTGAATTTCTTGTGGCCTTAAATATTGAGGGGAGGATTCATAAAGGTTACCACAAAGTGTAGACTATCCCCTGGATTTACTATTCCTCTGTGCAGGACTAGATTAGTCCTGCACAGAGGTGGCCATCTAGGAGCAGGATGGTAGAATGCCATGCATAATGATGAGGCATACTGCCTGAGCTCCTAGGCTTACACGGAGTGTGAAAGAGTGCAGGGGGGCATGTCTGTGAGCAGAGCTCTCAGAATATACATGCCCCAGCAATGAAGATCAGCAAAAAGGGGTAAGAAATGAATGAGACTGCACATAGGTGTCAGCATATCCTCACCAGCAGTCCCCCTTGTGTGCAACAGCAACAGTATACATAAATAAAATTAACAAACCCTTTATTTATTTTTAAAATCCCATGAAAGCTAACCATAGGTGCGCGGGTATGCTCATCACTTAGCTATGGTTAATGCAGCTTAAATGGCTGAAGAGTATAACAAGGAAGATATATGCAAATGAAGTAGCATAGCAATAGTGTAGTGGGCAGAGCATTCGCCTTACGAGCAGGCATTCCCGGTCCAAGTCCCTCCATTTTCCATGGCAAAGCACGTTATGAGTAATATTTATGTTGCATAACCTACTAAATAACATATTTTTATGAACTGGAGCACTGCAGTAAATGCACATGTAAGGTGTCAGTGTCATAATGAATAAGGCACTAGTAAGCAGGTTTAAGCACAAATAAGCAGTAGTAAGCATATTTAAGCACTAGTAAGCGGGCTTAAGCCCGTTTGCGTGGCAGTAAGCAATGCCTACACTGCTTAAGCAGTTCTAAAGCTAACTCTCTGTGAGCAGATGTAATGGCAGGTTAGCATTGCTTACCATCGCACAAACCTGTGCAAACCCGCTTTCAAATGCTCAAACGTGCCTTAATCACTCTGTATACCAATGGCCCTTGTTCTGCCCATCAACAAAATAAACAGCCATGCAGGTCTCGATCCCAGGATCCTATACACCATAGTCACAGCAGTTAAACACCAATCCATCACAGAAGTACAGAAGAATGAGGCATCAGCAAACAAGTCTTCACCATAGTAAAACCAAACTGAACCTGTGAAAGGAATCAGTATACAGTCATATGTTCCATAACCCACCACATAACATAAATATGTGAACTGGAGTACAGCAGTAAGCCCAGAAGTGAGGTGTAACTGTAATAGAGTATTGAAGTCCCCAATAAAACACAAGGACCCCATAGAGTGTACGTACACATTAATCATGGATACCAGGCAGATATATAAGATGTAATGAATAAGAAATCAATGTCAAAAAGGAAATATAATGCAAAATCTAATGTAAGCAATGCTAAGCATTGCACAGGCCAGCATAGGAGGTGTAAGCAATGTGTACACCAGCTAACTCATTGTGTCCAGTGGTATAACCCTTTAAACAATGCCAACCTTAGGTAAGCAGGTTTGCCCATAGCTTAGCCTTTTCAAAACCAGCCAATCACGGAAAAGTGCAGGAAATCAACCAGCCTTAAACCCAAGAGGTGGGAATATATCTCATAACTGGTTGTAGCTTCCCCTTGCAGGCACTATGGCAGTAAGGGGAGAAGGTGTGCACTTTCTGGCACAGTGCTGGTGCATCCAGGAGTCCAAGGTCATGACAGGACCCTTGTCAAAGACCATGATCAGGGACTGCTACAGGGCCAGTACCAGGGCTCCCACTATAAGGCGGAGGCCTGGGACTGTCTCGCCCATGACCTCACCAGTGCCACTGGCATACCCCGAACTGGTGAGCAGGTCAGGCACCACTATGCTGACCTGAAGCGGCGTAAGGGGGACCTCTTGGTGGAGTGGCTCCAAGAGGCTAGAGTGGCAGGGGATGTGCCAGTCGTGTGTATCACCCCAGTATGTGTGTAATAATTGCCAGCTCAGGTATATCATGGATAGGCATGGCTAAATATTCCTCTTATGTCTCCCACAGCTGCAATGGAGTGGGCCGCAAACCAGGAGGCCCACATCAGCCGCCTGGCGAGGTTATGACGCGAGGCAGGTCAGTAAAGCTCATGCATTTACTGTCATAGGAAATAAAACTAAAAGTAGCAGTAAATTAGTTGCCTGTATAAAACCTGTATTGTTCAAGGCAAATACTGCATACACTAGAGAATATGGCAGGAAGAATCTCATATTGTTTGTATGTCAATTAATGTTTAATAGCCTGACAAACCGGTCTAACTGCTGGACTACATGTGTATATTCTGGTATCATATGGTAATGTAGATTTGCAATCATGTAATAGTACTGTTGTATTAAGCACTGTTACCCACACAGTGCACCCTAAATTGAATATGTAGTAATGCCTGTATATGACAGGTGTAATCCCCAGAGGCCATTTAGTGCAACTGAGAGACACACAGACAGCAAACAGGGAAAATGCAAACAACAAAAACCAAATAGCACATCCAACTGAGATGTGAACTGTTGTTTTTTAGCACACACAGACACGGTTCGAACCCTGCCAGTGGTAGTAGTCTGCATACAGAATCATACCCCACAACTGCACAAATCTGTCCAAAATGTCTATAAAAGTGGCCCATATCTGTTGCCTATAAACCTGTCCCCTGGGAAATCAGTGGGCTGATCCCAGATTTATAGGCAGCAAACAGGAAATACAACTGATTGACACACATCTATGAGAACAAAGCCAGCACACTAGTAACTCCCCAATCCCTTATGTGACTAAGAAGCCACATATGTCCCATTTACATCCCAACTTGTCAAGCTATAGTCAAAGTGTGTGCACCAACAGAGTGAGATGTATGTGCATAATAGTAATGTGGAATATGATACTATGTGTAGGAACATTCAGGTAGTGATAATAAACATTCCTTCCACAGGTCTGTCAGATACCAACACTGTGTCCAGAAATACAAGAATTATACCCAGTACTGATACTGTTCACAGTGGTATTGTATGGTATTGCGACTGATGCAGTTGCACTGAATAATGAGGTATTACACATCACTGTCACCCACACTGTCCTACAACATATAACAGTCTAGGAAATCTGTATAAGAGTGTTGTAATACAAGGTCAGAATGCAAAAGCACAGGGGATTAATAAGACAGAAAGCAGATAGGAGATATACAGCAATATCTATATAGCATACACAACTGTGATGGACAGTGTTTTAGTTGTAGCAGACACAGTCATGATCTGAATCCTTGGAGTGAAATTAGGCTGCATACAGAATCACACCCCACAACTGTACAGATGAAGCCAGAATGTCCAGTATATGGGCCCATATCTACTGCCTGTCCCCCTGTCCCCCTGGTAAGTCTGTGGGATGATCCCAAATGTTTAGCCAGCAAACAGGGAAAACAAGTGATTGTCAAACATCTATGCGAACACACCTGTCACT
This sequence comes from Protopterus annectens, assembly GCF_019279795.1. Taxonomy (NCBI): domain Eukaryota; kingdom Metazoa; phylum Chordata; order Ceratodontiformes; family Protopteridae; genus Protopterus; species Protopterus annectens. The sequence continues at coordinate 493,109,724 of NC_056734.1, forward strand.
ATAGCACCCTCCGAAACTGTTAGGAGAGTAATATGTCAAGTACGTTCTATCTACACTCCCATGCTGTCAAGCTGTGACCAGAGTGTGTACAGTAACAGAGTGAGATGTATGTGCATAATACTAATGTGTGGTCTGGAACGTTGTGTGGCAACAGTCCGGTAGTGCTAACAAACATTGCTCCCACAGGTACGTAGGATATGAACAATGTGCTGAGGAATACAGACCATTATAACCTGTACTGGTACTGTTCACTCTGGTATTGTAGGGAATTGTGAGTGTTGCAATTTCTCTGAATAATAAAGTATCACTGGTCACTGTCACCCACACTGTGCTACATAATATAACTGTGTAGGAAAGCATGTATATGTGTGTGTCAGGTCACTAAAGGTGGAAGAGGGCAATATTCTAGATATGTCCCGGCACACCAGCATGTGGTCAACACATGGCCAGAGTCTGTGCAGAAAGAGTTGGATAGCTATGTGCACAACATCAACCCAGAATCTGGGAGTATGTGTAGAAACAGTTAGTGTTAACAAACATTCCCTCCACAGGTATACCATGTAAGAGGTGTATACTGCAGGTAAATCCGGTTCATGTGTAATGATGATGACAGCCATATCGCTGTCCAAACTAAGGCTATATGGTAGTGTAGTAAGACTTGTAAGGTACAGATAACATCACTGACTAGGAAAGTAATGTGGACTACAGAAATATACTAGTTGTTAATTGACATCTTTCTCTCCCACCAGCCATATCTCCAACAATAATCAACATACCCACCCCAACTGGTATGTAATGGCACCTATGTTCTGATAATGTCCAATTGTTTGATAAATATTTTAATGGTTCCCATGCATGTGCTATATTGAATTATTCCAACATTGGTGGCATGGTGCCATCAATGTACCTGCATGCTGTTCTTATTACCACTGTTGTCCCATATATGCATGTGTTCTGTTTGCTATGCAACTGTTCCATATCTGGTGTCTGGGTTAATGGGAATATCTAGGCATGATGTTATACCTAACCCTGGAATGTGTTGACTATTACTAACCCACATATGATGATAAAATCTAAACACTATAGCACGCTTGGGAAGGCCGGTCCCAGCAGACCCACCTGTCCCACCCCAACTGGCCATGGCACCGGTTACCAACATGTCTTGGGCCCAACCCAGGACCTCCCTGTCCGTTGGTCCTGCACCATCTTTGAGTGGAACCACCTCAGGGGATGGGGCACGCCCCCCGGGAGTGGGCGCAGACAGGCACCTGTCACCCATCGCCATGCCAGGGTCATGTGGCATAGAGAGATAAACCAGCAGTTTGGTGATCTCCTACGCCAGCTCGAGGGCCGCATGTCGCAATTAGACAGTCAGCTTGGCTCTGCGACTCAGCCTCCAGCACAGCCACCTTTGGGGCTGTGAAGGTGCAGTGGTGACTGCCCATGGGTGGGGACCTCAGTCCTATTGTTACCATTAGGGGACTTGTGAGCTTACGATTTCCTAACACCACTCCCCATCAAGATGTTTACACCCAACGTGTCATATTCCGCCCCTGTATGCGTCTTGTTTGTCTTGTCTGTTAACCTACCCAATCTACCTCCCCAAATATACCTACTACCCCTCCCCAACATCCCACTCTAACCTAAAAAAAAAGGGCAATCTGTTCCCACAAAAAAATCTCGCCCCATACATAGCTGTCTGTTTCATGCACGTGTCCACTGGACACATGTAATCTGGTCTAATTGACATCACAACGTATTATTGTTGTCCTCACCCCCTCCCAGGGGTTTGAGTGTCCAAATCTACATCCAAATTCAGTGTATATGCACAGCTGGTGCTGTAGAAGAAATGGGCAGCTATGGACCTTCCCTACACTCTTCCTGCACATCCTTGGCTATTTTCCCTACTGTCTTTTCCTCTTTGTGCCCCTTTTTTCACCACTTTCCTATCAACCACTTTTTCTTTTCTTTTAAAGAAATTAGCACGGGGGTAAGTGGAAGTAAGCAGTAAGCGGGTTTAAGCCTGCTTGTGCGGAGGTAAGCAATGCCTACACAGGTTAAGCAATTTAGAAACTAACTGAGTATAACAAACTGTAACCGGAAGTTAGCAGTGCTTATCTCTGCGCATACCCATGCAAACCCACTTACAACTGCTTTAAAGTGCCTTAATCATTCTATATCCAATGCTCGTGTTCTGCCCAGCAAAAAAATAAACAGCCTCAACAAGGCTCAAACCCAGGACCCTACATACCATAGACAACATGATTTACCACTAAGCCATGTCAGGTATACATAAGCCTGATGGATCCACAAACATATCATCCAGCCCAGTCATTCAACAGTACAGAGAATGTATTCCAACATCTAGATGTATGTGTGTGTATAAATATATTAATATCTAAACAGATACAACAAATCTATATATGTAGATATATATGTATATATATATGTATATATATATATATATATATATATATATATATATATACATATATAGAAATATATATGAACATATATACATGCAAATGCCTACATCTATAGATATATGTGTCTACATCTATATGTCTAAATATACAAAGCAAGTTACATATATGTAAGCAGATATATATATATATATATATATATATATATATATATATATATATATATATATGTAGGTATGTACGGACATAGTTATGTATGTGTAAGCAGATATATATATTTATATAGGTATATATGGACATACATCTGTAGATATCAATGGGAAAATAACTAAAACATATATGTCCACATGCACCGTTAATGGGGTTGACAGACCCCAAACAATATACGTCTTGTATGAATAGGTATACCCCCCCCCCACAACCAAACGCGTCTGCCCTGTAATATACTACCAAGTGTTGCAGATCCCATAACCAGGACCTGACACAACATGGGCACAAGATGTTAACAGTACTACATCCCACCTGCATGATGTCAAGCTGGTACTGGTAACATATCATCCAGTACAGTCTGGCTCCCACAGGAAATGTACAATGTGGAAGCTGTCAACATCCCCAGGATACATATACACAGACACATATATGCTTCACTAGAGATGGCTTGCACCTGTCACTCTTTGGCTTTCAAATACTGACTGAGGCTCTTGCCACCCCCATAGTGCCTTTTTTTAGGCAAGGCTCAAAAGACAAACCCACCACCGTAAATAGCACAAGTGACAAAAAACTGAGAGTAATGCTACTCAATGCCAGAAGTCTAAACCTCAAAACGCATGCACTTGAGGCACTCCTTAGTATGGAGAAAATTGATATATGTGCAGTAACAGAAACAGGCAACAACTCATGCCATACATTTCTGCCACAGAACCTGGACTGAAATACAAAAGGCGGGGACGTATCCATATTCATCAAGGATACCCACATCTCCAGGTTAGTGGCACAGCATGATGCTTCAGAGATCATCCACGTGCAACTAACAATGGGCAAAACTGCAATTCAAATTATAGCTTGCTACAGATCACCCACCTTGTCCCAGGACCCCCATTCCGTGTTTCTGGAAACACTGAGAAACATAAAGGTCCTACCAAACACCCTAATATTGGGTGATTTCAATTACCCAAATATTAACTGTGAGAACTACTCAAGTACTAACTCCCTTGCCCAACATTTCCTAGAATTTATAAACTCAAATGCCCTGGATCAACTGGTCAACACTCCCACCAGAGGTGACAACATATTGGACCTGGTCATCACCAACATGGGCGACCGGTGTTCCACACTGGAGGTAAACCCTTGCTGGTTAGATCTGACCATAAACAAGTCACTTTGGATATCCATATTCTGCCCCCACCCCTGGAGAAGGAAACCACCGTGAAAAACTTTTATAGGTTCATAGGTTCATAGGTAGGTACTAGGCTATCGACCCTAGGGCCCATACAAGCCTAGCCAAAAAATGTACCCTGGCTTTCGCCACCCAAGAAAATTATTTTCCTGTTCCCCTGTCGAGCAGAGCCACAGAAGTGATCCCCGGGGTGAATTTCCCATTTCCCATCCAATCATCAAGATTTTTCTTGAAGACTGCTAATGAGGAGCTCTGTTTGACATAGATAGGTAGTCTGTTCCAGAGTATGGGAAGTCTCTGAGACAGGAATCTATCCCTCCAGCATGTTCTGTTTATTGTTGTGACAAGGTTAAGGTCCCTAGAGCGTGTAGCTCAGAGGGACTGGGATTTCTTTAAGTGGAGCATGTCCAACAGCTCTGGGTTTGACATAGCTTTGTATGTTAGGCAGAGATCACCCCTGAGTAGTTGCAAAAGCAAACTTCACATTACTTAAGACTGAGGTGGAAAGTTTCAAAGCCCCCATGCTAAAACATAACGCTGTCCAAGCTGCAAAATCCTTTACTAATGCATTCTATGGGCACCTACAAGAATGCATGGATCATGCTATCCCAAGAAAAAACAAGACTCACTCCTCCAAGAAAAGGAAATCAGTCTGGTGGGCCCCTGCCATAAACAAGCTATACAATAGAAGGAGGAAACTAGTACAGAAAAGAGTAAAATCCCAAGAAGGGAAGGCATCCCTGATCAGTATCAACAAGAAACTACGATCCCTCATAAAATCATCCAAGGCGAGCTTCAATAGAAAAATTGCCAAGGACTCCAAAGATAACCACAAGGCATTCTTTAGCTATGTCAAGAATCTAAGTGGCAATGCTCAGATCTGCTTGGAGTTAGTGCAGAATGGCACAAAATACACTGAACCGACTCATATCGCCAACATCCTGGCAGACAGGTTCAGTGCAAACTTCACCCCCTCTCACCCCCAAAAGGGCCCATAATCATACCAGAAGAATGTAGAGCCCCTGAAATCACAGACACTCACTTTAAAACAGCCCTCTCCAAAGCCAAAAACACAGCATCAATGGGACCGGACGGTGTCCCAGGCTACGTCCTACACAAGCTCAAAGATGAACTAACCCCTCACCTAAACACACTGTTCAAACTCAGCCTCTCCATAGGCTACGTACCCATAGAGTGGTGCACAGCAATGGTTATTACGTTCCACAACAGACCCCGGGAACTATCACCCTATAAGCCTGACTAGCTTGGTCTGCAAGGCTATGGAGCATATCATCATGGAACTCATTAACAGAGATATTGAGAACCTCCAAACACTGGACGCTACCCTGTTTGGCTTTGTTAAGGGCAGATCATGCCTCCTAAACCTGGTGGACTTCTTTGAGACAGTTACCAAGGCTATAGATGAGGGAAAGGTGGTACATACAGCCTACCTAGACCTTGCAAATGCCTTCAACACCATTCCCCATTCTGGTATTATGGACAAGTTCACCAGCCTGAACATAAACCCCTACGTCACAAGATGGGTTGCCAACTGGCTCATGGACAGAATCCACATGGTGAGAGTTGAGGGAGCTAGGTCCGACTCTAAACCGGTTACAAGTGGCATTCCCCAGGGCTCAGTCCTAGTACCCCTCCTATTCAGCATATACTTCTCAGAGGTACAGGCAAGCGCAGGAGGACTATGGCTGACCAAGTTCGCAAACAACTGCAAACTCAGGGTTACAACTGACTCTCCATCTGACACAAACAACCTCCAAAAGGGTCTCACTGAGACAGATACCTGGTGTCAAAATCATGGCCTCAAGCTAAATGCCAAAAAATGCATAGTCATCCCCTTTGGGAAAAACAAAATACCCACAAACTACCACATAGGTGGTAGTTCCCTAAATATGGAAAACGTAATAAGGGATCTGGGGACCCAAATAGATAGTAATCTCTCCTTTGATAATCACATTGCCAAAGTGGTTAGAAAATCATTCTATGTGGCCCATCTAATCACAAAAGGGTCTGCATCCAGATCAAAAGAGGTCATTGTGCCCTTCTACTCATTACTCATCAGACCCATCACAGAGTACAATGCCCCATTTGGGATGTACCTTACAAGACACCTGCAGCAGCTGGAAAGACCACAGAAGTACCTCACCAAGAGGATCACTGGCCTCAAACAGATGCCCTATGCAGCTCGACAGAAGAAACTCCAGCTGCACTCAGTTGCATACCGCCTACTCAGAGGTGATCTCTGCCTGACATACTAGGCCATGTCCAACCCAGAATTGATGGACATGCTCCACCTAAAGAAAACCTTATCCCCTCGAGCCATACGCTCTAGGGATCTAAACCTCATGACAATAAATAGGATGTGCTGGAGGGATAGATTCCTGTCCCAGAGACTTCCCATACTTTGGAACAAGATTCCAATCTTCATTAGGCAGATCTCCTCACTAACATTCTTCAAGAGAAACCTTGATGAGTGGATGGGAAACAGAAAATTCACCCCGAGGATCACTTCAGTGGCTCTGCTGGACAGAGGCACAGGGAACTAATCTAAGGGGGCGGCGAAAGCCAACACATTCTGGGTAGGCTTATAAATACCTTCGGGCAGATAGCGTGGTACCTACCTATGAATGAATATATATATATATATATATATATATATATATATATATATATATATATATATATATATATATATGTGTGACTACACATACACATGCAGAGATATGTACAGTAAGATACATATGTAGAAGGTGCACACAATATGGAACAGTCACTATGCCTACAGTTCACACCTTAAAAACTGGACACTGTTTGAGCCACCCATACAAATGACAATCATTGCCTGAAACATATACCCACAGGATATAACACCACACACAGGTTTGCATAAATGGAAAACCTTTATTTGTGTACTATTACCATTTTATATGCCATTTCATATAGCTGTTCAGACACTGACATCCATATAAACAGAGTAATGCAACTGTGAAACAGTTATACTAATACAGTAGTCTGGAAAGGTTCACAACGGTTGCTGTCCAGGCCAAGCCCTTCAAATGGCACAATAGTAAAGACAGACTGGGCCACAGGATACCAAACAATCAACAGTAAGTAATGCAGGTGTATAGTTCAGCAGCCTCTATCTACACTCTATACACAATCAGTAGGTGGTAAAGACTTCAGTTGACCAAATGGGATGTAATTGTTACATAACAAGGCATAACTGATGCCATCACAAGCACACAGACAAACAGAACAGTCTGTATGGTAGGAGGCAGTAGGTCTGCATTAACCCAATTTATGTAACTAATGTAAATATAGGTGAATTGTATGGTACTGTACATCCAGATACCTTAAGGCAGCTTACCCTTGATACCCCCACATGTTGTAACAGCCTAGGTTATTAATGGTGCATCCACCCTTGACTCAGTAATACAGGGCCATATATCACTGTTACATACACTGGCCTCTGGAGTGCATAAGGGCACACATATGTTGTGCAGGTGAAGCCCACGCATATATGGCCCCAGCCCCACCGTATGTGTGGGGGATACAACAGCAGTGGACTGATGGCAGGAATGGCAGCATGATATACTCACAGCCCACTACAGAACAACCCCTGACAGCATTTCATATGTGCAAAGCTTGGTATGTAGGTGGAGGGCAGAGGCTGGAACACAGACCCATATGTGGAAAACTGTTGCCATACACTAAGCAAGTCGCTGGTGTTACAGGATAGTCTGCAACATACCCTTAGTCAGGGATTTGAGGTTAGAAACATAAATGGCTGTAGCCATGTACTGATAGCACTCAACATACACACTGCCAGTGAAATACCTAAGACAGGACCTGTGTGGTGGACAGACAAAACATGATAGGCACACCTCTGGCCACCAAGAGCATGGGCCCATAGTTGAGAGCTATGCAGACAGACTGCATTCCAAGATAAACTAGTATGTACTCACAAACCCTGTAACACCAGTACTATACAAAGCATAACACAACTCTACAAGCACTCTGTCTGTAGTTCTGGAACCTCCTACAGATATGTAGCTGGCCTGAGTGTGCCGGTTCTCCTGTAAGAGTTATTGCTACCTGCTGTCTGTAACACTGATGTCCACACACAGGAAGGATGTCCATCACACAGGAAAGGTAAAGAGACCACACCCACATGATGTAGGGATTTATAGTAGGTGGTTGCCATGACAGTGGTAATTGGAAGTACTACACAGCAAGCTGCATGCAGTTAGCAAGTGGAGGACACTGATTGGTGCAGAGGCCATCACCTGATCATGTGCATCACCTACTGAAGCCATGCTGCAATCTATTCAAAGCAGCTCAATCTATTTAATGGAGAGAAAGAGAGAGAGAGAGAGAGAGAGAGAGAGAGAGAGAGAAATACAAAAGAGAGAAAGAAAGACAAACAACTCAAAAAAAAAAAGTCTAAGGCAAAGGCATTCGGCCAGCATTCGTTCATCAAGATATCATTCCCACAACAGATATGTGAAGTATATACACATGTAATAGAATGTAGTACCTGGTCCATAATAATGGGATAGATTATGTGGAATGATCTATATGTGCCATCAGGTGTTGTTGCATGATGTTCAACTGAACAACTGCTATGGACAATAGTGTCTGTCCCTGTGGGTAGTGTGCCATAGCCATCAACTGTGCAGGTCAGCACTGCCTGACAAGATGTAAGCCATCATAGTGTGCATTGTGTAATGGGAAGTATGTATATTACGTGGCCAATACCTGGTGGTGGAAGTAATGATATTATGATGGACAAGTTGGACCCATGGCCCACCACTGGCAGGATACTCAGGTTAATCTGTGATGCAGCATGCCAGAATGCCATAGGTGTGTAATAGGGTTACCTGCAATCGGGTCCTACATATACCCCCCTAATGTCAGGCCATGTCCATATGTGACACCTGTCTGTGTTGTAGCAAGGCAGAATAGTGCAGCTGTGCAGGAAGGTGTTGTGAGATTGTGAAGCTGATGTCTGAATGTACCCCACATACAGGTATGTATATGTGTACATATGTCATATATATAATATATAAAGATATATATGTGTATCAGCATGTATGTCCACAAATATACAGATACCCATGTGTAGACATATATATGTGCACATATATACATTACATATATCTACACATATAGAGATATATACCTATATGCACATGTCTACATATATACAAATACACACACAAACATATATGTATATAAAGGCATGTCCCCTATATTACCACCACAGTGATGCATGCTATGTGTGAGGCACACAGATATCTACAGCTGGCAGTGTGTGCAACATGGATGGGTATGTCACATGTTAGTCCCTTGTTGGGACCACATTGCCCCCATCTGTGAAGTATGCAATGGGAATATGGGGAAGTATGGCAGGTACAATTGTGGAGGTGGTCAGGATTAGTAGCTATAGAGGACAGTCTACCAGGCGTGGTATGTGACACATGTGGTGGGTAAAACACCTTAGATGGTGTGTGTAGTCTGTGATGTGGATGCCCCATGGGCCCCAATATGGACATAATGGGGGAAAAGCCTCCCACCCACTGCTACTCACAACAGCAGTCCACGTCCTGAAGGTGCCTGATCTGGAAGCTGAGCAGGAGAAGCATGTTGGCCCTGTGAATGTGTACTGGGTGCCTCAGACTGATGTAGAACATCCCACATGTGTCTGTGGAGCCCAGTATGGAACAGACCCCAGACCTGACCTCAGGGGACAGGAACATGTCTGTGTGTGCCCCGGGGGGACAACATCCCCTGGGTGTTCCACCTGATGGTATTGCTGGACCAGTAAATGAGGAGGCCCCAGGTTGGGACACACATGTGATGTGGCAAGGTATCATGGGCAGATGGGTTTGGAGATGTGGATCTGCTGGCCAGTAGAATATATACATGTTATTGTGTCACTGCTATAGAACATATGTTGATAGTAATAGTCTACACAATCTTGGTACATGTCCAACAGCATGCATAGATATCCCCAATAACACAGAATGTCAGATGTGCAGCAATCCCAGAGCAGCCATACCACTGGCATATATGAAATCATAGTGGCCCTGACAATAGCATGCAGGTGAATAGTCTGTAACAAGCAAGCAATGATAGTATCCACACAGGGGACATGGCTACAATCACATAGCAGAAAGTGTGGTACAATACAATATCTGTCCCACTGGTAGGTAAGATGTAGCCATACCTAATGAGTTGTGTGCACAGTTTGTTGAAGCTGATATGGTGGGGTGGGTGACAGAGATGTGTGTTACGAACTGTGGTAAACCTTGCTGTATGAGTTTCTCAGACCTGTTTCAATCTTTATGTCTTTCAGCCAAGATGGCACATGCACGTTTGCCCACCTATTCCCAAACGGAGAATGATGTGTTGATATCACATTTGATCCAGCACTATCCAGTGCTGTTTGGCAGGGCTGCACATGAACAGCAGGAATGGACTGCCATGTGGAACGACCTAGTCCACAGGGTCAATGATGTCAGACTGCACAACCGAAGTTATGAACAGGTCCGGCATCATTGTGACCTGCTTCGCAATGCCCGTCGGCATGCTGCTGCAGTCTGGGGGGATCATCTCGCCATGGGGGGGGCCATTTCATCCATCCCCCCTGACACGTGGAGGAGCTCCTGGTCAGCCTCGTGGCACCTGCCTGTCTGGATAGTCATCAACAGCTGGACTCCTTCGTGAAGGTGGGTGTCACCCACACACCAACTGAGGAGTGTGCAGGTAAGGACACAGGGCACATCAGTAGACCACTGTTGTGTATACATCCGCATTGGTACAGGTAGATCATGCATATCTGACATGTCATAGATATATTGTGTTGCTGCATTGTAGTGATAAACAGATGTTCAGATGTGGTAGTATCTTGAGAATGTACCATTGATGTATTGTAATACTGCACCCACTCTATAGCACTCCCACAGGCATGGCCACTGACATTGCATCTCTCACCCTCTTATGTAGGTCCCTCCAGGATACCACCAAGGCACCAGCCTGTAGCTGGTGAGTATGTTTTATAAAGATGCTTGCCAACACACCGGGCATGTAATGGTGATGGTATCTTCCATGCACACATCTAACACACCTACCCTGAATGCATGCTGTACATGTGTATGCATTGTTGCTGTGAAATGCACAGTCTCACAGGGGTGACCATGATGGGGTTTTGGAAGGGTATGTCAGACACCTGCATGATAACTAATATCCTGTCATTGCGGAATGTGTCCACAGAGAGTAACATACTGGTGGTAGACATGGCCTACAGTAGGGACATGTTTAGAACAACACCCATATACAGTGCAACACCAACATATATACCTGTAGGACAATGGCAACTGCTACAGAGATATACTATGGCATAAGGCATTACATTAGTCCACATTATCATCTGGGACTAGGCTATAACATGTGGTGTTCAGTGTATGAGACACTGCAAAGTGACACATGTGTAGGGCTTACTTGTCATGCATCTGCATAAAGGCTAAAGGAGGGTGGGGGGGTTCAGTATGACACACCAGTGCACTACAGCAGGGATCCTAAGGATGCTAGGAATGGCTCTATCTGCACATAGTCAGGTTCAGGACTTGTGGCAGCCATAACCCTACCCACACAGTAATAGTGATGGCAGTCTGTGAACACCATGGGATGTGCACATGAGTAGACCTTGCAATCATGCAGAACAGGGGGACATGTGTAGGGCAGACTGAGCATACACTGGCAAATGCAGATGGCCCACGCTGGTATACCCCTGCCAGGAGCAGCGACTGCTGTAGTACACACAACAAGAGGTGCGATAAACTGTCATGATAAGGGTGTACACACATATGCCCACACGGTGTGTATGCATTGCGGTCAGCAGCCGCTTACCTAACACAATCTGTAGACACTGCATGTGAAAGTACAGGACATATGTCACATATCAGGCTCGTGTATTGCTAAGATATGCAGTGATGTGGTACCATGGCAGATCAAGGATGTTTGTGTCAAATCAATAAAGGTGTACACACACCCCCATAGCCACGGTATACTCTGATGGTTTTCAATGTAAGAGTATTGGATTGGTCAAACATGGTCTGTTGATGTTGACAGCTGTAAATCAGGCATCAGGCATTCACCAGTGATAACTGTCCACATATCATCCCAGGTATGTGTTGCTGAAAAACATAGGGGCTGTGAGTAGTAAAGCTGACAGAACTGACACAGTACTACACATTCCGCAATGGGTTGTACCACTGTGAGTTGTGGTGCACAGTAAATGGCAAGGTGCAGAACAGGTGCACAGCAATACTGTGTACATGGGTGCAGTGGTTCCAGGGGAAAGGGCATCACCTAGTGACACAGCACATGCATCACACACATGTATACTGTTGCTAGCATGGATTGACTATAGTTGAACTGCATGCTGTTTTGTACCATATGTTCTGCATGTTGGCAGATGGGTAATAGGAGGATTGTGTGTACTATCATTGTGCAACCTCACCTGTATGTGTGTGTGTGCATCCTGGTGGTTAGTTAATTTGCCTGCAGGGTCACCCTAGTGAAGTGGAGGGAGGTAGATGCATGTAGGATGCGTGTGCACATGTGTGTGTTTGTGTGGGTGGCCATGTATCCACATGTGTGATTGTGGGGTGTTCATACAGCTGTACCTCCCTTTGGAGCCGTGCAGTACATGGACATGGGCTGCCACATTACACATCCGGAATAGCTGTCATGTGTGTAATCACAGGACAGCAAATAGTATAATATGGTCTGTAGCATGGAACAGGTATCCAGAAGGAAGGTAGACACCAGGTACACCCTTAATATCACAGTCAGCAGAGAGGTAACCTACAACCCACATATGCAGCTGTACAGATGCATTGGGGAAGTACTAGTCAACACCAGGGAGTGTATCCAAATATTACAGTTGTCACATGATAGGCTGAAGGAGCAGCATATCTGGCATGTACTGAGCATTACATACACATGACACACCAGTGCGAGATATTATGGATACAACATACTAGCACATCATGTCTGGACATGCAGAGGTTGCATACCGAATGACAGCAGTGAGGCCATGTAAAGCCTTGTATTGTGGCTGCTTGTGTGGGCATTTAGAGCACTGAGATGTTAATGGGTGGTGTCTGTAAAGCCATGGACAGTTAGGTATTATGGAGATGTGTGTGTGTGTGTGTGTGTGTGTGTGTGTGTGTGTGTGTGTGTGTGTGTGTGTGTGTGTGTGTGTGTGTGTGTGTGTGTGTGTGTGTGTGTGTGTGTGTACTGTTAGGCAATGCAGTACAGGTTTTAAAGTGCGTTTATTGTTTTCCCCCACAGGTGGCAAGGTGGGTCAAGGTCCCTCCTGTATACAATCTGATGTTGGTGTCCATACAGACACCAAAGATGATGATATTAATGTTGAGGCACAGGTGGGGTTGTCAGGGGCTGACACTGCGCAAACATTTGATATCCCCCTTTTAGCCACCCCACCCCTGCACACAGTTTCAGTACCTATACAGACTCCATCACCAGTAGCCATAGCGGGGGGACAGCTGGCATTCAGTGGCAGTGCACAGGAAAGTGTGGTAACCATGCCTACTGTATCCGGTCACAGCAGGCACAGCCGGATGTCCGGCAGGCCACTACATAGGCAGAAGTCCCAGGGTGCTCATGGTAAGGCCGCTGGACATCATTCCCCTGGCAGAGGCGACATAGCTGGTACCAGCAGGCGCATGTTTCAGGCTGTCATGGCGGTGCAGGCACATATGGAACATTACACCAGACAGTGCCTGAGGCTGCAGACGGCTGCTCTCACATCTTCAAATGACAACACCTGTGAACTGGCTGGTGCCATCCATGGATTAACTGAGTTCATGGATAGACGGTTTGGTGAGATGATGGTCCTCATCGACCGTGGTCTTCCCATGGTTGAACATGTGGTGGGAGTGTGACAACGGCCGGGTGGATGTAGGCCAGCAATGCCAACAGCTGGTAGTCAATGTGGACATGCTAGGACTCCAAGGGGCTCCCGTAGTGGCAGTAGCAGCCCTGGCAGTGCGGGGGTGTGCTGTTCCACACCACACCACAGTAGGCTACATGCACGTAGTCCTGGCCAGTCCCAGGAGGGACAAATTTCATCAGCAGGTGAGAGTAATGCATCTAGGCCTGTACCTGGACTTGCCCATGGTACCCCTGGCAGGCACAGTCCATGTGTCCATGGCCGAAGGCAGTGAACTGCACACCCTGCCAGGTATGGTCTGCAGCTGTCCATAAACACCTGTGTAGGGCAGCCACATGGCAGAACTGTGTACATGCATACCCACACACTATGTAAACACACCTAGAGCAACCCCATACCTACACACACCACATCACCTTGCCCAGCTCCCAACAGTACACCCCTCACCCACACACATGGTGTCAAGTGTATGGCCCACCATCGGCCTTTGGCAAACCAACATCACACCCTGTGCATATGATGATACCTGTGCCACAACCCCTGTCATCCATACCATCAATGCAGGGACAGGCTGATATGGTTCTGATGCACACGGTGACTGTACAACAGTGTACCACAGTACTGCAGTGTTACATGTTGTAGGGAGTAGAGTGTAAGGCATATTTGGCAGGTAGTGTAGCCATCCAGCAATGATGGCTTATAGCTGTTAGTAACACTGGTTGATTGTGGTCTCTACAACGTTATCCATTTGTGTTATAGGTGTACATGTGTCAGCACTAGCATACCCTGTGCATATGATGATACCTGTGCCACATCCCTGTCATCCATACCATCAATGCAGGGACAGGCTGATATGGTTCTGATGCACATGGTGACTGTACCACAGTGTACCACAGTACTGCAGTGTATCATGTTGTAGGGAGTAACGTGTAAGGCATATTTGGTGGGTAGTGTAGCCATCCAGCAATGATGCATTATAGATGTTAGTAACACTGGTTGATTACAGTCCCTATAATGTTATCCATTTGTGTTGTAGATGTACATGTGTCAGCACGAGGATAGTCTACAATCATATTCCACAATGGGGTATGTCACTGTGGTGACACCATGGCTGTGACATATCCGGGGTACAGTCAAACACATTTCACAGGTTACTAAACCTGTTATTGCCTGTGCCACATGTACAGGTGGCCCACTGAGGTGTGTATACCCTGAAACCTGATGTAGACCCATCCACATACATGCACACTGTTACTTGGCAACACTGGGGCTAGACCCCTACCTAGCTATGTCGTGATAATGAAGTGTGTGGCTTACATTGTACATACCGCAAAGTGTTTAGGGTGAGGTGTGTCCCAGGTTACATGGTATGTGCAGAACATCCCCCGACATGAACAGTATGCTAATGGGAGATGCAATGGGTGTATTTGGACAATACGTAGTGTGACATACTGTCATATACACATTTACAGACGCATAACAGCCAGACACACATCTGAGATACCAGGGCCTATTGCTGCTAACTAACATGACCATGTCTTCAATGTGTTACAGGTAGGCTGCACACATCACATGCATAACTGGCTTGGATTGTGGTAACAGTTACCTGTATGATTGATGGTGACAGTGGTAACCATAACGTGGTACATGGGACATATACCGGGTGTATCTTGGTGTAATTACAGTGTACATAGCACCCACATCCTCCACTGGATATTGTACTCCCTGAAACCCATGTTGACACTCTGCCATACCCACCATCACACATTGGCTGCGCCTGCGATACAACCCATAGTATAAGCCAACATTGGTACTACAGGGATATGCATCTCATGCACTTGCCACATGTGTAGTAGGGTGTTGCATTGTCATACCTCACCTATGGGCAGCAACAACACTATCTGTACTACTGTGTGGCAATGGGTATTATAGTATGAGTATGTGGCCTTGGAATGCTGTACCCTACAGATATACGGACATGCACAACTACACACACATGCCAGAACACAATGGGTATCCCATGCCAATCACCCCATTTGTAAAATACTGTTGGTCCTGCAAGGCTTATGTAACCAGTACGGGGGTAGCTTAACAGAGTACATGTAATGTCCCATACAGCAGCAGCAGCCACAACTGACTATGGCAATGGGTGTTGCATTGGTTGTGAAGGCCCTCATGGAATTCCCATGTACAGGTGTACTAACACACAGACACTGCTATACTCAGTCATGCACACATACACATGTGTCAGTACAGGGGTGCATCCCTGCAGGTGGTCATAGCTGTGTACCTAGCTATTGTCCAAGGGGAGATGGGTTGTGTAGGGGTTGTGTGTACAGTGTTATCCTGCCACCTGCCAGGTGGCAGTGGGCAATCAACCGACAGGCACTACAGTCATGACCCTCAGGGTGAGAATGACATGCATCAGCCAATCCTCCAGATGCCTTCTGCTCATGGCCACTGAGGTGGTCAAGGTGACATGTATGCAACATGCATTACAACACATGGTTAGTGTCTGTGATGGAGACCTATACCCAAGCATGTTCTGTTGACTGTGTTAGTGTAGTGGAGGTACCTCCGGCATGTGTTGTGTACAGGGTGAAATGTCCTATATGTACCACTTCTTACACAGCTGGGTGGACATGTCAGTGTCAATCAAGCTTAGGTTGCCTGTACATATCCCAGCTGGATACCTGCCATCTGCACATCTGTACAGGGACTGACAGTCATCAGCTTAGTAAGTAGCTATGCAGTAGCAAGAGTGCTTTGACAGACATCTGACAATATGTATGCCATAACTACATGTCAGATGCCCTCACTAACATGTGCTGTACAGATGGTAGTCTAGAGTTACATTCCACATGATGGATCATTACCCAGTAAGGGGTAATGTGCCACAGCTCACACACCAGGGATACAACAGGGAGGCCTTGGTGTCCAGCCATGCTCGCGGGTGTGCCTGATGTCAGTACTACATTAAGCACTCTGCTCTTGCCTGGGTTAGCACTGTCAACAGTAGTACTGCCATGATACACTACATGCACGTGTGACAACATGTACCCTGGGCTATTACACCTGTATGTAACACATTCACATGGATAACAGTGCTGTAAAGGCCTTATATATGTCTGTGTCCCACACATGACCATCACACCCCTTGCTACTGTAATGACAGCACATAGGTGCATGTAGTGTACATGGCATTACATACAGTTATTACACATTATCAGACTGGGTTGTGTGTCCTAGTTACCAGGGCTAAGCTATGCTTGGCAAGTATCAACATTGTTGCAATATAACAGCTAAGCTGATTTGCACATCGGTAAACACTGCCTACACTGTGTAAGTGCCCGTAAGTTTACCCATAGCTTAGCACTGCTTAGTTTCGTGCACACCCATGCAAACGCTCTTAAAGCTGCTCAAAACTGCCTTAACCACTCTGTATCCGACAGCCGTTGTTCTGCCCAGCAACAAAATGAACAGCCCTTGGAGGTCTTGAACCCAAGACCCTTTACACAGAAGTCACAAAACTTAACCATTACACCATGACCACTGTGAAAACTGCTGTTGTTTTACCAATATAGCTGTCAATACACATATTGAGTAGTAGTGAACATTTGCCTGTAGTTCCTAAATTGTGTAGTCCTTGTTATTAATATGACTATTGCATCACATATGTTGTTTTATCATAATGTGCACATAGCAGATACATACGGTGAGATACATGTGAGAGGGTATACACAACCGTGACGTTTACTCATGACAGGAATATGGTCATATACATATAATAGGTCTATATATGTCTACATGTACATACACATGTATACTCATACATATGTCTGCATACACATCTGTATAGTGCTACATATATATGGCCATGTGTACATCTCTTTGTATATGTGTATATATATATATATATATATATATATATATATATATATATATATATATAGATATGTGTATATATAGATATATGTATATGTATCTATAAATATATGTCTATATAGGTATATATGTATGCACATCCTATGTGTACAGATATGTCTAGTTATGTTGGTATATATGTAGATATCTATAACTATATGTGCATGCATATCTATTCTGATGTACCTACTACTGTCAATATATATGTAGATATCCATACTTATATGTGCATATGTATCACTATCTGTATATGTGTAGACATATATTGCTCTGTATATGTATATATCTGGGTGTGTATATGTATAGCTATGTAAATATACATAACCATCTATATATGTCGATATGTATATGTGTATATATCTATATAGATATCTGGATAATTATATATACATATATTTTCACCATATGTCCTGAACATTGAGCGT
Source organism: Protopterus annectens (assembly GCF_019279795.1). Lineage (NCBI taxonomy): Eukaryota > Metazoa > Chordata > Ceratodontiformes > Protopteridae > Protopterus > Protopterus annectens. The sequence goes on from NC_056734.1 coordinate 493,127,892, forward strand.
AGCCCTACCTCAACCCCTATAGCCCCAAATTCGCAGTGCAAGAGGATGTCAGGTATGTATAGCAGGAATATTAGTAGACTATTGCTACTGTAATAGAATTGTCTTCACAGACATGGTGTGTGTGTGGGAGGTCACATCTGCTTTTCACATGTGAGCCACTGGCTACTGACAGACATCCTAAGGACATCATAGTACAGTACCACTGCTAGCACGTAATGCTCCTGTAGACTACAGCAGAGATATTGGCCAATATATGTGGACATTCAGACACACTCTGGACAATCCAGAGGTATGCACAGAACCCCTTAGTGCAAAACATGTGGACCAAACCTGACAATGTGGATGATAACAGCCATGTAGATGGGTATAACACATAATGACTGGTATACATTTGCTCCCATAGGTTATGCATTCACACACCCCTGTCTGTCCTGACACATAATAACTGCTGGTACAGAGGTGCCATGGCCACATAGTACCCACTAGATATTGACATATATCTGTACAGCATCCCGCTGCTCTGTCTGACATACATGACTGTTAAGGGAGGCCTGGCAGCAGTACATCTGGCAAGTATCTGGGCATGACATCTCACTGGGTAAGTACACTAAGCTGCTAGGGATGTAACAAAGCACTGTGCAGGCTACAGGCAGACTGGCTCAACACAGGCCTACATTTCCTATGGGGGAATGCACATGTACCTGCATATATAGCAGGCTCTACAGTCATGTCACAGCACAGGGTAAGATACACCTGTATGAAAGTGCTTAAAAACAACCAATGTGAACACAGCCCCAGCCACATGTGGTAAACTAGCATAATATTATAGTATATGGACTATCTGTTCAACACCATCCTCATATGTGCCACTCATACACTAACCTTACATATACTGGGCCGCTACACAGTGTGGTCCAATGCCTGTCTGTGGTATGGGACATGTGTGTGTGTATGGCCCTACAAACATGTAAGCCGATACGGTAACATACAGTGGAACAGCATTTAACATCAGATAGGAAAGGACCAAGAACAATGACATCTACCACAGTCTGTACACAGGCCAAAGTACATATTAACAATACACACACTGTTGACATTCACCATAAGTATACAGACCTCAGTATTGTACACACAACCACAGAATGTCCAGGTTATGTAATCAAATACAACCCCTACTGTACATAACATGTGGAGCAGTCTGATATCTTACTGGCTTGTTATCAGATATGATGTCACTAATTATGGTGTACAGCATATATACACCTCTTAATGCATGACATATGTGTAAAGGTTGACAGAGTTGTGGCTGGAAACACATACACAGGGCCAATATTGACATGTTGCTGTGATAACCTCATACATTTACTGTTGTAACAGGGTTTGTTGCAAACATATGTCCTATGAGGGATATGAAGTCAGTAACTGTCACGGCTTTCACCATCTACAGACTGCAATCCTCACACTACCTTCTGCAGTTCACAGATAGATGCTCTCTGGGTAACACATGAAACCAAAGGCACCACACACTGCCCAGTTTGCAGATGACCCTACAGATGAGGACTCCTCATAAACATAGCACTGTCATGGCAGGTATTAAAACATGTAGGACAGCCATACCAACACACACCCTGTTAAACCAATATTACTCCAAATGCAGTATAGCAGTGCTTACAGTCTGTAGTCAGGTCAAACACATCCCCATCCTGTGTGTTGCCCTGTTTCCACAGTGTATGTTGTTGGAGGTAAATCCCCAATCCATCTGAGATGCTGTTTGCCAAACAACAGATCGAGTTCCTGCTCACAGTGAATGAAAAGGCCCAACACCAACATGATGTTCCTAGATACTGGAATGTGTTTCCATGCAATTGGCTATGGCACTGTTAACACAGCTGTTCCACATTCAATCAGCTCGAAGCGGGCTGCAATTCATGCAAAGGCCATCAGCTGATCATGAGCATCACTTAAAATACACATGCTGCTACCTAAGCAAAGCAGGTGTAGGTCTCCACATCCACCAGAGAGGGAGTGAGAGAGGCAGACAGAGGCAAAGACAAGTCAGGTAGGGGTGGGAGAGTAAAACTTAAGCATGGCTGTGTCAGACACCTACCAACACAGGGTATCAACCCCCTGATGACTATGTAGTTCTATCACATCACTATGCAGTTATTGGATGCACCACATAGGTTACATGTTGAGGAGCCCTTAGAATGTATATGTGATGGTGAGTGACATCCGCAACAGGGATATGGTAGCTATACGGTAGGTGTAGTACACGTGCCTTTCTGCATGAACAGGTGCCAGCCTCAACACAGCCACACTCTCACAGGGACACACACACATTGACACACTTGGCAGGGCCAGGAAAACAACTCATCACTAGTGAGATTGCCACAACACATTGCTGTGCAGATATCACATGCACCACAGGGGAGATATGGAGGTTATATGGGCAAAGGGTATGGGGAGGTGTCTGACATCAGACAGCATGTTTCAGTATGCCATTGGGGGTTGTAGTGAGTGTGAATGTGATCATACGCATCATACAACACACACACACACACACACACACACACACACACACACACTGCCAGTACTGACATGCATGGGTGCATTGCTTCAAGGGTGTGTAGTGGTGGACTATGCCAAATGGCTATACAAGGCTAGGTGATGGGTATACCTTGGCATCAGGCCACATGACAATGGTCTGCATTGTGGCTCAGGAGTGTATTTTCTGGATTTGCCCACACAGGTGGGTATTGTATTCACCATCCAGTCACCTGGGTGACTATTGCTTGTGGCCAACGCTGTGCATTGCTTGCCATGTATGTGTTCCTTAGTCCATGATATGGATGGTGTCTGGGATGTGCACATCTCCCACATGCATGTACAGTGATGTGAAACTGTGCCAGGGGTGTCTGGCCCATGTTGTGTACATAGATTATCATCAGATGTGCCAGTCCTGGCCTCATGTGGTGGGTACTGGTAATGGACAGCAGGTTTACCCTGCACCTACATTGATAGCATGCTAATGGCATTCCCTGGTGTCAGCGGCATCTGTCCATACAGGGCATGTTTTCAGGCATGGTATGTCCTTTGCGGGTCACATTTGATGGCACCACAGGTGTTGCAGTGTCCAGTGGGGAACATGGGGAAGGTGCACTGTCTGCATGTACTTGCCTATTGGACAGATGGACAGGGTACCATGCCCTCTGTAGCCCACTGCAATCACTCCATAGTTACTATCAGTGGGCAATATGCAGTGTGCTACCAACAGTGAGACTGTTGCCTAGGCAAGTGTGTGTGTGTGTGTGTGTGTGTGTGTGTGTGTGTGTGTGTGTGTGTGTGTGTGTGTATGAGCATGGCTTAAGAGTGTTTTCTGGGTAATATTAGGGTTGCTAACTTTATTTGCCTGGCCTTGATGTCACATGTATGGTTATGAATTAGCACTTGGCTATTTCACATCTGTTATCCCTGTATGGTGGACATTGTGATATATACTAGGGTCACCATATAAGAAATTTGCAAAACCCGCTCCACATTGGGCCCAGTTGTTACACACTCACAACCACCTCCACACAGGATACGAGTTACAAACACAGGCACACACACACCTGCCATGTCTGAGTGCAGAACTCCTAACTAACTAGTTTATTACACTACAGCACTACGCAGATATAGTACGTGCCAAGGAAATTACTAGAGTACTTGTTCCCCGAAGGTGTATTTCACATTGGATGACATCAGCAGGCTTGCCAAAATATGGCATTTGAATTGTAGTGAGTGTGGCTAGGCTAAAATGCATTTTTCCCTACACAGACATTGAAACATACCCAAAGCATCCACAACCAACATGTGCAGGAATAGAACCCCTACCAAAGTTCTATATCACACTACAGCATAAAGCTGTTACAGGACGCACCACGGGGATTACTTGAGAACTCCTTACCCAAAGATGTATTTCACAATTAATGACATCAGCAGGATTGCCAAAGTAGGGCATTTGAATTGTAGTGAGTGTGGCTAGGCTAAAATGCATTGCTCCCTACACAGGCATTGAAAAACACACAAAATATCCACAACCAACATGGGTAGGAATAGAATCCCTGCCAGGGCTCTATATTACACTACAGCATGAAGCTGTTATAGGACGCACCATGGGAATTACTAGAGAATGCCTTCCCCAAAGGTGTGGTTCACAATGAATTACATCAGCAGGATTGCCAAAGTAGGGTATTTGAATTATAGTGAATGTGGCTAGGATAAAATGCATTGCTCCCTACACAGACATTGAAACACACACAAAATATCTGCAACCGACATGTGTGGGTAAAGAACCCCTACCACAATTCTATATCACACTACAGCATGAAGCTGTTATAGAACACACCACAGGGATTACTGGAGAGCTCCTTCCCCAAAGGTGTACTTCACAATGAATTACATCAGCAGGATTGCCAAAGTAAGGCATTTGAATTGTAGTGTGTGTGGCTAGGCTGAAATGCATTGCACCCTACACAGACACACACACACACACACACACACACACACACACACACACACACACACACACACACACACACACACTTGCCATGTCTATGATTAGAACTCCTACCTAATTCATTGATTGCACTACAGCAGTACACAATTATAGGACACACCACAGAGATTACTAGGCTACATCTTTCTGAAAGGTGTATTTCACAGTGTATGATATCAGCAGCCTTGACACAGTAGGGCAATTGGATTGTAGTGAGTGTGACTAGCCTAAAAAGCATTGCTCTCTACACAGAAGGTGACACACACAAACACACAGTTGCCATGTCTGGGATTAGAACTCTTACCTAACTAGTTTATCACACTACAGCAGTATGCAGGTATAGGACACGCCACAGAGATTACTGGGCTACAGCTTTCTAAAAGGTGTATTTCACAGTGTATGACATCAGCAGCCTTGACAAAGTAGGGCATTTGAATTGTAGTGAGTGTGACTAGCCTAAAATGCATTGCTCTCTACACAGACAGTGACACACACAGTTGCCATGGCTGGGATTAGAACTCCTACCTAGCTTATTACATTACAGCAGTAGGCAGGTATAGGACGCGCCACAGAGATTACTGGACTGCAGCTTTCCAATAGGTGTATTTCACAGTGTATGACATCAGCAGCCTTAACAAAGAAGGGCATTTGAATTGTAGTGAGTGTGACTAGCCTAAAAAGCATTGCTTTCTACACAGACACACACACACACACACACACACACACACACACACTCAATTGCCATGTCTGGGATTAAACCTCCTACCTAACTAGTTTATAACACTACAGCAGTACGCAGTTATAGGAAGCGCCACGGGTATTATTGGCCTACACTTTTCACAAGGGTATATTTCCAAGTGGATTACCTCAGCAGGCTTGTCATAGTACAGCTATGGGGAGGGCAGTGTGTGTGCATGGGCCATAAACCATTCATCTAGAGATTGACACACCACATGCAGGCACACACAGGGTATATTCCACAGGTACGTGTATACAGCTGCTAGATGACTACTTCCTTGTACAGTCATGTTGCACAGCTAGCACCTGCACCACATAGTCCGTCATGCTGACAGATACCAGTAGCTAAGGTCAAAAGTGACATCCAAACCTCATGTGGTTGTAACCATTTGGCTGTGTGCTGGGTGGGACAGGCCTCATAATGGATGGCCCCTTGTGACAGTCACTCTATTCCACACATCTGTGTATGTCTACTTTTGGTTTATTATAGTGTGTTGTCCTTGGATATATGCCTGTATTTCTATCCAGTGTGTGTGCAAAGCACGAGTGCTGCATACTGAGAAGTGTCTGCACTAACATCTGCAAATGCCAGATATGTCTAGCCCACTGTTGTTTGCAGACATGGCCTTCATTTCTTTAAGTGTGTGAGCATGCCCAGTATGCCCTTCTGTATTGAATGTGTGGATTGATTCCAGGTAGTTTGTACTGCAGTGCAGACATTTGTGTTGTACACCTACAGGTAGCATACTGTTTCTGCAGGGTATCCATCAATCATTTGGCAATATGGGGACAAACTGTGCAGGGGATAGTGTGTACTGTAGGTGATTGTATCTGTGCTGCTTCAGCTGCATTGGACTGCTGTTAGCAGAGATATTCAGACATGTGTACTGTTAGACACTGTGATGTTTTCTGTCCTCATGTACTGTCAGATGGACATTTTTGCTCAAAGTAATGACTTGCGGGACAAGGGTGACTGCAGCTGTGTCCAGTACTATGGGCAGACATCTACATATTCATGGTAAGTTATGCCATTCTGGAGGGGGAGCTGCAGATACTTGGTGCTGGATTTGTGTATCCAGTTTAGCACATTGGTACAGTGCTGGCAAGGATTTCATACTTATCTGCCCATCAACATGGCAGTATGGACTTATCTTGCTGTGGCAATGCCTCACAGCTGTACAGATTTGCACATGTTACCCAGAGGCAGGGGCCATGGCTCAAGGCATTTACTCTATTGTGGTGTATGGGCAGGTGTGTAGCCACCCATTTATGTGTTTGCAGCCAGGGATAGTGTGCACACAGCTTGGTGTCGGACCCTGCACATTCCATGTTACTCATGCTCCCACACTAGCCTCTGTTATTCTAACCTCTTCCATACATTATGCATACATTCTGTGATACTTTCCCTAAGGGTATCACCACATCACAGGTGTGTGTTAGTGTTGGTCCACAGTTCATGCAGTGGGACATGATGAAAATGTTACTGTGGTTTGTCCACATGGCCTCACATATGGCTTAAATGGAGTGTGTTATGTTGTTATTTGGGTGTCCATGACATAACATGCATTGGCAGTAAATGTGAGACACGGGCTTTGGCAGGCACCTGTGGTACATTAGGTGTTCAAGCAGGCCAGATGTGGCAGGCCGTTGCATTCTGTCAGTCCTACCATCCCAGACCACAATACAGTATATTCCCCAGGGGTGACATGGTAGATGTGATAGTTGTTCATGCCAATACCTTCTATCAGTCTTGTTCAGGTGGTGTGGATGCTGGCAGGGTGCTACCTACAGCTAGGGACACACCTGCATGGGACACCTGCACTTCATTCTGCAGTCTTCCGCTATTGCCATATACAGGTGGGGTCGTACTGTACCCATTCCCCACAGCAGGGTTATTGCCAGAGAGGTGCCTGTGGGTGGTGTTTGCATGGCTGGGTGCATGTGTGCTATGGACACTACTTGCATCTGACACACAGATATGCATGGGGCATTACAGTTATGCTGGCCTTTTTGGGTATATCAGCTGATTCCCAATACATCAGTCCTACCTCCTTTGTGATCTGCAGGTGTTCATGCAGACCTCACTGGTATCCCCTACTACAGGTCCTGTTACTGTGATGCATACCTATATGTACAAATCCAAGGGTGTCACCATTTCGCAGTGACACAATATATGCTGCATGTCTGGGGTACTTCCACCTGTGTACTGCTTGTATATCTAGCCCAACAGCCATGCCATGTCACTCTTTCAGATGCATATTTCCACCTTACATTTACAATGGCTTACTGCTTGCATGTGTTATGCTGGTGGGGATTGTCTTTGGCACTGCAGTTGTGAGGGCTTGTCCCTGTTATCAGCAGTAGTGGGCAATGGCTACCAGGTCTTACCTCAACATGCATACATACTGAACACTCTCACATATTATGAAACACATACCATCCTAACACACTCAGACCTGCATATTGTGCAAATGCTACAACCTATCCTGTTACCTTGGCCACCTCTGGCCATCTGTGCTCCACTTGTATTATACCTACTTATACATGTTACTACATTTCTACACAGGATAGGGGGCAGACCTGATTGTTACTACATTTCTACACAAGTTTGCGGGGGGACAACTGACTGTTTTACACATCTACATGGGAGTGGGGGGCACACCTGACTGTTACTACATTTCTACATAGGGTTGTAGGGGGCCATACCTGACTGTTTTTACATTTCTACACAGGATTGGGGGGCACACCTGACCGTAACTACATTTCTACACAGGATTGGGGGACACACCTGACTGTTTCTACATGTCTCCATGGGAGTGGGGGGCACACCTTACTGTTTCTATGTATCTATATAGGATGGGGGGCACACCTGGCAAATGCACACATTTGCTATGACTGTGCTGGTATGTCAGGTACTCCATTTCATTCTGTATTCTAACCTATCATGCTGACTAGTGGCATATCAGTGTACTATAGGTCTTAGCTTTGGTTGTCCTACATATTAGTGTCTGACGTCCTAACCTTCAGAACTAACTTCCCACTGCCTGGCCTGCTGTAGTCTGTCTGTGTAGGCCTGGGGGGGTTACCCATAGGCATCATTCAGAGGCCATAGCACAGGCTCTGTTTGGGTTTGTCTACACCTGTCCTGCTGGCTGAGACTGTTGTTGGGTATGTGAACGTCCCTGACTGGCATGTGTGAGTCATATGGACACATGTCACCCAGCACATTTCCTGTACCCTGTGTAGTACTGGCTACTATGGTGACTCCAGTATGTGTTACAGATGTCATGGTGCCACTACATGTGTCTACTATCTGCTGCCATAACATTCAGCCACCCAATTCCCTTGCATGCACACATCCATACCATTGATGCAGGTAACAATGCATTCTACTCCGCAGGTAACAATGCATTCTACTCCATTTGGCAATTGGCAGGTTGATTGACTTACCTTGTGGGTGTGCCAGGATTGAGGATGGTGCTGGAGGGCTGCCTATGTTGGATGCACATAGTACACTCCCTAAACATGGTTGAGCACAGGTAGTGTCATGTTTGGCATCCCTTTTACTGTATGCGTGAGTCAGAGTGAGGTCTCATTCCCTGGGTCCCTACTGTGTCAGTGTATGTGCTATGCATTGTCTCTTTGCCGTGGCCTCTGCATACTGGGCATGCCTCCATCTGCCTACTGGGGCAGGCTCAGGTTGTTCCTCCTCTGATTCACTCTGTGCCTGTGTAGGCCTTGGTATTGGTGGAGGGCTGTCTGGGCCTGCCTTGTGCTGTTCCTGCTGCAGCTGTTTCAACAAGATCATATTGTGTGGCATGGTACATACCATAACAATTTAGGTACATGTAGCTGGTGAGTACTGCAAGGCCCCACCAGATGTGTCCAGACACTGGAACCGTGACTTGAGCATCCCAAACACACACTCTATTATAAGTCTGGTCTGTGCGTGTGCCTCATTATGGCATTCTTATTTAGGTGTGTGTGCATTTCTGATGGGTGTCATCAGCCACGGCTCCAGTGTGTAACCAGCATCTCCCATTAGGTGACCGTAGGAGATGTCCCCATTGGCAAATCTCTGGTACAGCTCCATCGGATGCCAAATGTGGGAATCGTGATAGCTTCCAGGGCAGCCAACACACACATTCATTATAATGCCCTGGGCATCGCAGATGACCTGGTAGTAGATGGAGGGTATGCTCAGCGGTTGATGTAGGCCCTACCCTGATCACTGGGTGGTGCTTTGATGCATATGTGCGTGCAGTCTATAGCACCCATTACCTCAGGGTATTCAGCTATTTGGTGGAAGAGACGCATATTGCTGGCCAACACCTCACGGTGAAATATACGTGCTCACCAGCATGTGCTGACATGGCATCCAGGAACTGGTGGAATACTCTGGATGCTGATGCCTGTGAGATCCCCATGATATCCCCAGTTGAGCTTTGGGAGGTACCTATGGCTAGTATTCCTAGGCCAACACATACCTTGGTATACACTGTGATGGGCTCCCCTCGGTCAGTTTGGTGTGTCAGGCGTGGCCAGCACAGCTCAACAATTTGCTGTAGGAGGTCCCTGTCCACCCTATAGCGCTCCACTATCTCCAGCTCATGTAACCCCAGGTAGGTTACCCCTGGGTCTGTAAACTCTTCTCCGTCTACTCACTGTGGGTTGCTCAGCAGCATTCATATCCTCACCACCCTCAGCCTCTTGCGCATGTTGTTCTATGTTGCCTTCTGCAGTCCCTCTCATTTTGTAGGTTTGTTTGTTAAAAGTTCCCCGCTTGTATACACTGGTGGTGTAGAGTATGGAAAAAACCAGAGGGGAAGGTGTTTGCTTAGTTTATAGCAGTGTTCTGAGCTGGGCTGGTCTGCTGCCTGTGTAATTGGCTGACTCTGATACATTTCATCTGCTAGCTATGCTAGTTCTCCTTGATTACCTTCCTACTGCTGTTTTCCCTTCCCATTGCCTTCCTGTTTAAGCCTGGGGGTGCACCACGCAAACAGGGTGCTCAAATGCACACAGTGCTGCTATTTCCTGGTTTAACTTGTTTTTCTTCCGCACACCCGCTTAGGCAATGTAAAGAGTGCTAGGCAGATTCAGACATACCCCATAGCTTAGCTGTGCTAAGCTAGGAGCAAACCCGAGCCACAGGGCTCCAATCCACTTACAGTATGCCTGACACACACCCCCATGATGTCAGCTAACTCCTAGGCTTGCACCAAGCTATCCCTACTCTTACACTGTTGGGACCTGACTAGCATGCTGGGGAAAACTGGGATTCACTATCATTCCCCTCATTTGCATAGGATTGCCTGCTAATACATAGTTACATGTCTCACACTGAGCCTCCCCCCTTAGCAACCACTACTCACTGGCCATGTTGTCTTCTGCCTGCCATTGACTTGTATAGCAGAATAGTGATTTTAGTTAGAATGCTTAATTTAAGTTCATTTTGTTATTTTCCCCCCGATCCCATTTGCGCGCCTCTGCTCTACGTTTAAACAGCCGAGATCGGCTAAAAAAAATTAAAAGTTTTTTTTTTTTTTGGCTGTTTGCAATGCCACTGACCTTATACTTGGCCATTGGCATGCTTCATAACTGATATGCAGCCTTTATTTGGAGCTGTCACAGCTCCGTTTTGGATTTTGCAGAAATGTACTCGGTTACTAACCGAGTACATTTCTGCAGATTGCACTTGTCCTGCACGGCCGGTTGCAAGCTTCCTGAATCACAAATTCACCTCATTTGAATGGATTTCTCCTGCGAATGGGGTCATTTGGATACAGGGGCTTAGTCCATGCAGGACTAGTGCAGAATTGCTTGTGTACACCCCTGCAGGCTGTTCCTGGATCTCACGGCAGACATATTGCCTGCTGGAGCTCCTGCACTAATCCTGCATGCCGTGCAAGGCATAGAGAATCCAGGGGTATGTGTACATTTAGTATAATCTTTCTGAGTGAAGAGACAGCACAAAAAATGTGGTAGGTGTATTCTTGAATACAGATTGTGTACACTGAGTGTAGGCATGAATCTGGCCCATTGTTTTTCCTTAATAAATGCAATCCAAATTAAAAAAGGAGTATCTTCTAGCAACATAAAGGGGAAAAGATATGTAGTATGTTGTCTACTTTTATTTCTAATACTTGGAACTTTGATTGTAACCGACCTTGTAATTTGCAGGAGAGTATTAACTGAGATGTCACTTTCATAGCTAGTCTAGATTTTTTGTTGTTAGGCTATAGTTGTATACTCCTTAATTTTGGGGACTACCATTAAGCAACTGATAGGAAAGTAAGGACACCAAGGTTGCATACCAAGTCTATAGGAAGACAAACATTAGCAAATGGGTATTGTTTTTTTTTTGGGGGGGGGGGGTTGTATGGAAAGAAGTATGTCATGTATTAGAACTGCTTGTAAAAGACTGTGTTATGTGTTATATATATATATGTGTGTGTGTGTGTGTGTGTATATATATATATATATATATATATATATATATATATATATATATATATATATATATATATTATGTATACATAGATATACAGATATATATGTAAAAGTAGAAGCATATATTGACAAAATACACATTGCTGGGTATTTAGTATTAACTAAGGATATACACAACCCCCCGGATTCTCGAAAGCTTACACAGCGTGCAAGACTGGTGCAGGAGCTCAGGCAGGCAATATGTCTGCCGTGCAATACAGGAACAGCCTGCAGGGGCATGCATGAGTGCTCCTGCACTAATCTTGCACAGACTAAGCCCTGGTATGCAAATCACCACATTTGCAGGTGAAATCCATGCAAATGAGGTGATGTTGCAATCCAGGAAGCTTGCAACAGTCCGTGCAAGACTAGTGCAATCTGAAGAAATGTACTCGGTTAGTAACCGAGTACATTTCTGCAAAATCCAAAACAGAGCTATGACAACTCCAAATAAAGGCTGAATATCATGTAGTAAGCATGCCAATGGCTAAGTATAAGGCCATTGGCATTGCAAACAAAAAAAAAAATTAAAAGATCAACTTTTATTTTTTTTTTTAGCTGATCTCGGCTGTTTAAGTGTAGGGCAGCAGCACACAAACGGGATCAGGGGGAAATAATAAAATTAACCTAAAATAAGCATTCTAATTAAAATCAGTATTCTGCCATGCATGTCAATGGCAGGCAGAAGACAATCTGGCCAGTGAGTAGGGGTTGCTAAGGGGGAAGGCTCAGTGTGAGACATGTTACTATGCATTAGCAGGCAATCCTATGCAAATGAGGGGAAGGACAGTGAATACCAGTTTTCCCCAGCATGTGAGTCAGTTCCCAACAGTCTAAGAGTAGGAATAGCCTGGTGCAAGCCTAGGAGTTAGATGACATCATGGGTGTGTGTGTCAGGCATACTGTAAGTGGACTGGAGCCCTGTGGCTCGAGTTTGCTCCTAGCTTAGCATAGCTAAGCTAGGGGGTGTGTCTAAACCTGCTTAGCACTCTTTACAAAGCCTAAGTGGGTGTGTGTGCCTCGCACTGGGTTTTACAGGAAGAAAAAAAAGAGGTTAAACCTGGAAATAGCAGCAGTGTGCACATTGGAGCACTCTGTTTGTGCAGCGCACCCCCAGGCTTAAAAAACAGGAATGCAGTGGAAAGGGAAAACAGCAGTAGGAAGGTAAACAAGAAGAACTAGCTTAGCTGGCAGGTGAAATGTATCAGAATCAGCCAATTACACAGGCAGCAGACCAGCCCAGCCCAGAACACTACTATAAACTAAGCAAACACCTTCCCCTCTGGTTTTTCCCACTCTCTACACCACCGTGTAAACAAGCGGGGAACTTTTAACACTCACAACAGCAAAATGATAGAGGCTGCAATAGCTATAATACAACTTGTGGAGGAGGCTGAGAGTGGTGAGGATGTGAATCCTGCCAACCAAACCACAGTGAGGAGATGGAGAAGAGTGTACAGACCCAGGGTAACCTACCAGGGGCTACATGAGCTGGAGATAGTTGAGTGCTATAGGGTGGACAGGGACCTCCTATAGCAAACTGTTGAGCTGTGCCGGCCATGCCTCACACGTAGACCTAACAGAGGGGAACCCATCCCAGTGGATACCAAGGTATGTGTAGGCCTAAGAATACTAGCTATAGGTACCTTCCAAAGGCCAACTGGGGATTTCACAGGCATCAGCATCCAGAGTACTCCACCAGTTCCTGGATGCCATGTCAGCACATGTCGATGAGCACATATATTTCCCCATCACCTGTGAGGCGTTGCCCAGCAATATGCAACTGTTCTACCAAATAGCAGAATACCCTGAGGTAGTGGGTGCTATAGACTGCACGCACATATGCATCAACGCACCACCTGGTGTGCGGAGTAGGTCTACATCAACCGCAAGGGCCTTCCCTCCATCAACTGCCAGGTCATGTGCAATGCCCAGGGCATAATAATGAATGTGTGTGCTGGCTGTCCTGGAAGCTATCACGATTCCCACATCTGGCATCTGATGCAGTTGTAACACAGATTTGCCAATGGGGACATCCCTCATGGTCACCTAGTGGGGGATGCTGGATACGCACTGGAGCTGTGGATGATGACACCCATCAGAAATGCACACGCACTCGAACAAGAACTCCATAATGAGGCACATGCACAGACCAGAATTAGAGTAGAGCATGTGTTTGGGATGTTCAAGTCATGGTTTCAGTGCCTGGACACATCTGGTGGAGCCTTGCAGTGCTCACCAGCTACATGTACCCAAATTGTCCTTGTATGTGCCATGCTACACAATAAGATCCTGTGAAAACAGCTGCAGCAGGAACAGCACGGGGCAGGGCCACACAGCCCCCAACCATTGCCAAGGCCTGCACAGGCACAGAGTGACTCAGAGGAGGAACAACCTGAGCCAGCCCCAGTAGGCAGAAGGAGGTATGCCCAGTATGCCCTGGCCTTGGCAAAGAGGCAATGCATAGCACATACACTGACACAGGAGGGATCCAAGGAATAACACCTCTCTCTGACTCTCATATACAGTAAAATGGATGCCAAACATTACACTACCTGTGCCTAACCATGTGTAGGGAGTGTACTATGTGCATCTGACATAGGCAGCCCTGCAGCACCACCCTCAGTACTGGGACACCCACAAGGTAAGTGACTCACACATGCCAGTCAGGGGGGATCACATACCCAACAACAGTCGCAGCCAGTAGGACAGGTGTAGACAAACAAAAACAAAGGCTGTGCTATAGCCTCTGAATGATGCCTATGGGTAACCACCCCCCCCAGGCCTACACAGACAAATTACAGCAGGTCAGGCAGTGGGATGTCAGTTCTGAAGGGTAGCAAGTCAGAAACTAATATGTAGGTAATTAAAAGCTAAGATCTGTAATACACTGGTATGCCTCTAGCCAGCATGACAGGTAAGACTACAGACTGAAATGGAGTACCCCACATACCAGTACAGTCCTAGCAAATGTGTACAAGGTAAGACTACAGACTGAAATGGAGTACCCCACATACCAGTACAGTCCTAGCAAATGTGTACAAGTGTCAGGTGTGCCCCCCATCCGACGCAGAAATGTAGTCACAGTCAGGTGTGCCCCCCCCCAATCCTGTGTAGAAATGTAGAAATAGTCATGTGTGCCCCCATCCTATGTAGAAATATAGTAACAGTCAGGTGTGCCCCCCAATCCTGTGTAGAAATGTAGAAACAGTCAGGTGAGCCTCCCCCTGCTATGCAGAAATGTAGTAGCAGTCAATGCGAAATGATCGATGGATACCCTGCAGAGACAGCATGCTACCTGTCGGTGTACAACACAAAGGTCAGCACTGCAGCACAAACTACCTGGACTCAATCCACACATGCAATACAGATGCCCATACTGGGCATGCTCACACATGTAAACACATGACAGCCATGTCTCCAAACACCAGTGGACCAGACATATATGGCCGTCACAGTTGTTAGTGCAGACACTCATCAGTATGCACCACTCATGCCTTGCACACACAGTGGATAGGAATACAGACATATATGTAAGGACAACACACTATAATAAGCCAAAGGTAGATGGACATAGTTTGTGGAAGAGGGTGACTGTGACAAGGAGCCATACAGGCCTGTCTGACCCAGCATGCAGCCAAAGGGCCCCAAACACATGAGGTGCAGATGTCACTCACTGTAGATACTAGCCACCAGTATCTGTCAGCATGACAGACTATGTGGTGCACATGCCAACTGTGCAACATGACTGTACAAGGAAGTAGTCATCTAGCAGCTGTATACATGTACCTGTGAAATATGACCCTGCGTGTGCCCGCATGTGGTGTGTCAACCCATAGATGAATGGGTTATGGCCCATGCACACACACTGCCCTCCCCATAGCTCAACTATGACAAGCCTGCTGAGGTCATCCAATGTGAAATACACCTTTGGGAGACTTGTAGCCCAGTAATCTTCATGGTGCATCCCATAACTGTGTACTGCTGTAGTGTGATAAACTGATTAGATAGGAGTTTTAATCCCAGACTTGGCAACTGTGTTGGTGTGCATGTCTGTCTGTCTCTGACTGTGTAGAGAGCAATACTTTTTAGGGTAGTCACACTACCAACAATTCAAATGCTCAACTTTGGCAAGGCTGCTGATGTCATCCACCTAAAAATACACCTCTGGGAAGGTTGCAGCCCATTAATCTCCATAGCACATTCTGTAACTGCGTACTGCTGTAGTGTAATAAAGTAGTTAGGTAGGTGTTCTAATACCAGTCATGGCAAGTGTGTGTGTGTGTCTGTCTGACTCTATCTGTGTAGAGAGCAATGCTTTTTAGGGTACTCACACTCCCTACAATTCATATACTCAACTTTGGCAAGACTGCTGATGTCATCCACCTAGAAATACACCTCTGGGAAGGCTGTAGCCTAATAATCTCCATAAAGGGTCCTGTAACTGCGTACTGCTGTATCGTGATAAAATAATTAGGCAGGTGTTCTACTCCCATAAATGGCAAGTGTGTGTGTCTCTGTCTGTGTAAAAACAATGCTTTTTAGGGTCCTCACACTCCCCTCAATTCATATACTCAACTTTGGCAAGGCTGCTGATGTCATCCACCTAGAAATACAGCTCCAGGAAGGTTATAGTCCAATAATCTCTGTAGTGTGTCCTACAACTGCATACTGTTGTAGAATGATAAAGAAATTAGGTAGCTGTTTTAATCCCAGACATGGTAAGTGTGATTCTGTCTGTGTAGAGAGCAATGCTTTTTAGGGTACTCACACTCCCTACAATTCATATACTCAACTTTGGCAAGGCTGCTGATGTCATCCACCTAGAAATACACCGCTGGGAAGGTTGCAGCCCAATGTTCTGCACAGTGCATCCTGTAACTGTGTACTGCTGTTGGTGTGATAAAGAAGTTAGGTAGGTGTTCTAATCTCAGACATGGCAAGTGTGTGTCTGTCTGTGTAGAGAGCAATGCTTTTTAGGGTACTCACACTCCCTACAATTCATATGCACACCTTTGGCAAGGCTGCTGATGTCACCCACCTAGTAACACACCTCTGGGAAGGTTGTAGCCCAGTAATCTTTGTAGTGCGTGCCATAACTGCGTACTGTTGTAGTGTGATTTAGAACCGTGGTAGAGTTCCATTCACACCCATGGCAGTTCTAGATGTTTTGGTGTGTTTCAATGTCTCTGTATGGAGCAATGCATTATAGGCTAGTCACACTCACTACAATTCGAATGTCCAACTTTGGCAATCCTGCTGATGTCATTCATTGTGAAATACACCTTTGAGGAAGGAGTTCTCCAGTAATCCCCGTAGTTCATCACATAACAGCTCCATGCTGTAGTGTGATATAGTTCTCTGCTAGGGGTTATTTACCCACACATGTCAGTTGTGGATGTTTTGTGAGTATGTGTCACTGTCTGTGTAGGTAGCAATGCATTTTAGGTGGGTCTATATTTCATAAGCGAACATTTAAATGTTGGAATCACTAAAGATCAACCTTTAGCGGTTGAACATTCAATTGTTCGAATATGTAGCACAACAATAAAAAAAAAAAATAAAGAAAAAGGAAAGGGTGTAAGCAGGGGGGCAAGCCCCCCTGCACCCCCGCTACTCAAAAATTCCAACTCCGAGATCGCACTTCAGTGCACTAAAGTGCGGAAACGGGAAATTTCCCATTCCCTACACTGTAGCGCAATCTTGGAGTTAGTATATTTAAGTAATGGGGGGTGTGGGGGTGCTTGCCCCCTGCTTACACCCTTTAGGTTTTTTTTTTAATTTTGTTTTTTTTTTTTTTTTAATTTTTATTCATATTCGAACATTTAAATGTTCGATTGCTAAAGGTCGATCTTTAGTGATTCGAACATTTAAGCGTTCGGATATGTAATATACACTCTTTTAGGCTAGTCACACTCACTACAATTAGAATGTCCTACTTTGACAATCCTGCTGATGTCATCCAATGTGATATACACCATTGGGGAAGGTGTACTCCAGTAATCTCTGTGGCATGTACTATAATTGCGTAGTGCAATAAACTAGTTAAGTAGAGGTTCTACTCCCAGACATGACAGGTGTGTGTGTTTGTAACTCAGATCCTGTGTGGAGGTGGTTGTGAGTGTGTGACACCTGTGGCTTGGCTTTTGCATAATTCTTATATGATGGCCCTACTATATATCACAATGTCCACCATACAGGGATAACAGATGTGAAAAAGCTGGGAGGCTGGGGTGCAAAGCCATACCTATACATGTGACATCAAGGCCAGGCAATCACAGTTAGCAACCCCAGTATTACCCAGAGCACACTCTCAACCCATTTCTCATACACACACACATGCGTAGGCAACAGCCAATATGTTGGTAGTGCACTGCATATTGGCCACTGATAGTAACTATGGAGTGATAGCAGTGGGCTACAGAGGGCATGGCACCCTGTCCATCTGTCCAATATGCATGTACATGCAGACAGTACACCCTCCCCATGTTCCCCAATGGACACCTGCAACACCTATGATGCCATCACATGTGACCCACAAATGACATACCATGCCTGACAACATGCCCTGTATGGACAGATGCCACTGATACCAGGGAATGCCATTAGCATGCTATCAATGTAGGTGCAGGGTAAACCTGCTGGCCATTACCAGTTCCTGCCACATGTGGGCAAGACTGGCACATCTGATGATAATCTGTGTTTACAACATGGACCAGACACCCCAGGTACAGTTCCACATGTAACTGTACATGCATGTGGGAGGTGTGCACATCCCAGACACCGTCCATGTCATGGACTAAGGAACACATACATGACAAGCGATGCACAACATTGGCCACACACAATAGTTACCCAGGTGACTGGATGGAGATACAATATCCACTTGTGTGGGCAAATGCAGAAACCACAGCCCTGAGCCACAATGCAGAACATTGTCATGTGGCCTGATGCCAAGGCATACCCATCGCCTGGCCTTTTATAGCCATCTGGCACAGTCAACCACCACACACCCATGCAGACATACACCCATGCGTGTCAGTACTGGCACCCTGTGTGTGTTGTATGGTGCAAATGTTCACATCCACACTTGCTACAATCCCCATTGGCATACTGAAGCATAATATCTGATTTCAGACACCTCCCCATACCCTTTGCCCATACAACCTCCATATGACCCGTGTGGTGCATGTGATACCTGCACAGTGATGTGTTGTGGCAATCCCACGAGTGATGAATTTTAATCCTGGCCCTGCCAAGTGTGTCAATGTGTGTGCATCCCTGTGAGAGTGTGGCTCTGTTTACGGTGGCACCTGTTCATGTGGACAGGCATGTGTACGTCACCTACCGTATGGCTACCGTATCCCTGTTGCAGATGTCACTCACCATCACATATATGTTCTGAGGGCTCCACAACAAGTAACCCATGTGACACATCCAATGACTGCATAGAACTGTGATAGCACTACATAGTAGTCAGGGGTTTGATACCCTGTGCTGGCAGGTGTGTGATAGAAACATGCTTAGGTTTTACTCTCATACCCCTCCCTGACTTGTCTTTGCCTCTGTCTGCCTCTCCCACTCCCTCTCTGGTGGATGTGGAGACCTGCACCTGCTTTTCTTAGGCAGCAGCATGTGTATTTTAAGTGATGCTCATGATCAGCTGATGGCCTCTGCACGAATTGCAGCCCTCCCCTAGCTGGTTGCATGTGGAACAGCTGTGGTAACATTCCCATAGCCAATTGCATGGAAACACACTCCAATATCTAGGAACATCATGTTGGTGTTGGCCCTTTTCATTCACTGTGAGCAGGAACTAGATCTGTAGTTTGGCAAACAGCATCTCAGATGGATCGGGGATTTACCTCTAACAACATACACTGTGAAAACAGGGCAATACACAGGAGGAGGATGTTCCTGACCTGACTACAGACTGTAAGTGCTGCTATACTGCATTTGGAGTAATGTTGGTTTAACAGTGTGTGTGGATATGGCTGTCCTACATGTTTCAATACCTGCCATGTCAGTTCTATGCTTATGAGGAATCCCCATCTACAGACTGGGCAGTGTGCTGTGCCTTTGGTTTCATGTGTTACCCATGGAGCATCTATCTGTGGACTGCAGAAGGTAGTGTGAGGACTGCAGTCTGTAGAAGGTGAAAGCCATGGCAGTTACTGACTTCATATCCCTCATTGGACATATGTTGCAACAAACCCTGTTACAACAGTAAATGTATGAGGTTATCACAGCAACATGTAAATATTGGCCCTGTGTATGTGCCTCCAGCCCCAACTCTGTCAGCCTTTGCACATATGTTATGCATGAAGAGGTGCATATGTGCTGTACACCATAATTAGTGTCATCATATCTTATAACAAGCCAGTGAGATATCAGACTGCTACACATGTTATGTACAGTATGGGTTATATTTGATGACATAACCTGGACATAATGTGGTTGTTTATACAGTACTGATGTCTGTGTACTTATGGTGAATGTTGACAGTGTATGTATTGTTAATATGTACCTTGGCCTGTGTACAGACTGTGGTAGTTGTCATCGACCTAGGTCCAGTCCTATCTGATGTTACATGCTGCTCCACTGTATGTTACCATATTGGCTTACATGTTTGTAGGGCCATACACACATGTCCCATAC
>NC_056734.1:493150816-493178316 GCF_019279795.1 Protopterus annectens
GGATATACACTGAATTTGGAGGTAGATTTAGACACACAAACTCCTGGGAGGGGGTGAGGACAACAATAATTCATTGTGATGCCAATTAGACCAGATTACATGTGTCTAGTGGACACATGTGTGAAATGGACAGTTATGTATGGGGAAATTTTTTTTTGTGGGAACAGATTTCCCTTTTTTTTTCATGTGAGAGTGGAATGTTGGGGAGGGGTAGTAGGTATATTTGGGGAGGTAGGTTGGGTAGGTTAACAGACAAGACAAACAAGATGCATACGGGGTGATACATGACACATGTGGGGGGTAAACACCTTAAACGGGGAGGGATGTTTGGAAGTTGCAAGCCCATGAGCCCCCAAATGTAAAAAGTGGGACTGAGGTCCCCACCCATGGACAGTCACCACTGCACCTTCACGGCCCCAGGGGTGGCTGTGCTGGGGGCTGGGTAGGAGGGGCAGGCTCACCCTCTAATTGCACCATGCGGCCCTCAACCTGGCATAGCTGGTCTCGAAACTCCCTGTTGAGCTCCCTATGCACCACGGCCTGGACCTGACAGGTGACAGGTACCTCTCTGCTCCCACTCCCGGGGTGGGCCGAGCCCCATCTCCTGTGGTGGTTACACCCAAAAGTGGTGCAGGGCCAGTGGAGGAGGAGGTCCCAGGCTGGTCCCCAGATGTGCTGGTGCTCAGTGCCATGGCCAGCTGAGGTGGGTATGCTGGGACTGGCCTTCCCATATGAGCTATGGTGTTGCAGTTTTAAGAATGATCTGGGTTAGTAATAGTCAACAGCATTCAGGTTTAGTGATAACAGCATGCACAGGTATTCCCATTAACCCAAGACACCAGATTTACAAAAGTTGCAGAACAAGCAGAACACATGCACATATGGGACAGCAGTGGCCATTACAACCGCATGCAGGTTTCATTGATGGCAACAGGCTACCAGTATAGGGTTATTTTAACATGGCATATGCATAGAACCAAATGTAAATATTTGTAAACCAATAGAACATATGTCCCAACAAAAGTATGGAGTGTACACGTACCCATTGAGGTTTGTAATTGGGTTATTGTTGCACATATGTTGGGGGTGAGAGAAAGAGGTCAATTAACAAATAATATGTCCCTGTAGTTTTCACAACTTTCTTAGCCACTGCAGTGATCTGTCCCTTGCATGTATTATTACATACCCAATGGCCTTACTTTGTAAAATGGTATGTTTGTAGATTAGTATATACGTGGACTGTGTCTTACGTATGGTCAACACCTCTTACCTGTTATAGCTGTTGAGAAAATCAATTAATGCTACCTGACAAATTCTACACATACTCCGAGATGCCATGCTTGTAGACAAGTATATGAGTGAACTGTGTTGTAACTACAGTCTACACCTCTTATCTGTTATAGTTGTTGGAAAAATCATTGTTAATACTACCTGACAAATTCTATACATACTCCCAGATGCCATGCTTGTAGACAAGTATATGAGTGAACTGTATTATAACTACAGTCTACACCTCTTACCTGTTATAGCTGTTGGGAAAATCATTAACACTACCTGACAAATTCTACACATACTCCCAGATGCCATGTTGATGTTATACACATACCTAACAGTCCATTATTGCACACACTCTGGTCAAGGCTTGACAGGATGCAGGTGTTAATGTGACATATTTTGGAATAGCTGTCATACACTTTGGGTGAGATGCAACAATGACAGGCTTGTTTCCATATACATTCTCCTTTTATGTTCAGGTCTGACTAGCCATTATATGTCAGTATAAGCTGTCTACATTTCTTGGATAATCGCACTTATTTGTCAGGGGAACAGGTTACCAGGCAGCAGGTTTGGGCCTGTTATCTGGACATGTTGGACAGATCAGAACAGTTGAGGGGTATGAGTATGCATACAGCTTACTACCTGAACATTCTGCCACAGTCAGTAGAGTTGATGGTTATGATAATGCATACAGCGTACTATCTGAACATTCTAGCAAAGTCTGTACAGTTGTTGGGTCTAATTATGCATACAGCTTTCTATCTGAACATTCTCGCAAACTCTGTACAGTTGTGGAGTATGATTATGCATACAACTGACTACCACTCCCGGGATTCAAACCACTGCTGTGTGTGGTAAAAATATTACAGTTGATGTCATAGTACACTATGCTATTAGGGAATTGGTATAAAGCATTCCAATGGTTTCTTTCTAAGTCTCCCTCAGTTGTTCTATATGACTGACCTCTTGGAACTTCCAACATTGTTATACTTAACTTCCTGCACATTTTAACTTCATTCTACAGTGTGGGTAACACTGCTTAATACAACAGTACTATTTATAGACTGCAACACTACAACAACATATGAAAGCAGAATGTACACAAGCACTCCAGGGGTTATACTTTTAATCACTAAATATTATACCTTTTTTCCATGCAACCTATATGACAGTCTTCCTGCCATATTGTCTGGTTTATTCAGTGTATCCCATACACAATACATTTTTATACTGGTACAACACTTTCTAGTACTGTTATATATATTTGTTATGACAGTACATGCAAGAATATTACTAACCTGCCTCGGGACACAGTCTTTGCAGTCTAGCAGCCCGCTCATCTGCAGCTGTCAGAAAAATACAGTGATATTTAGCCATTACCTATGCATAGTATACACATGCTAGGCAAGCATTATCTATGTAGTAGAATGAGTACTTAGTGCTGGGGCATCAGCCATCTGCCTGGATTCTTGGATCCACTGGTCCAAGAGATCACCCCTCCACCACTTCAGGTCAGCATGGTGATGCCTGACCTGCTCACCAGTCAGGGGGATACAGTGGCACTGGTGAGGTCACTGGCGAGACTGTCCCAGGCCTCCACTTTATACTGTGAGCCCTGGTACTTGCCCTGCAGTAGTCTCTCCTCATGGTGTTTTACCAGGAGCCATACCATGAATCTGGACTACTGGGTGCCCCAGCATTGTGCTCTAAATCGAGTGCCTTCCCAAACTCCAGCCATTTTGCATACAGTAGGGAGCTGCAACCAGTTATGGGAATTATTGGCTCCCGTGGGGTTTAAATACACCCAATTTCCCACACTTTCCCATGATTGGATGGTTTTGAAAAGGCTAAGCTATGAGCATACTTGCTTACCTAATGTTGGCATTGCTTAAAGGGACATAGCACTAGGTAGATTTAGTTAGCTGGCCTACACATTGCTTACACCATGTAAGCTGACCTGTGTAATGCTTAACATTGCTTAATATCTAATTAGCATTACATTTTCCTTTTGACATTGATTTATTATTTGTTACATGTTATATCTGTGTCTGGTATCTATGATTCATGTGTACGTACACTGTATGGGGTCCTGGGGAATTCAACACTTTATTTCAATAATGCCTCATATCTGGACTTGCTGCAGTACTCCAGTTCACATATTTATGTTATGTAGCAGGTTATACAACATCACAATTTACATAGATTCATTTCACATGTTCAATTTGATTTTCCTATGGTGAGGATTTGTTTGTTGAAACCTCAATCTTATGTACTGCTGTGATGGCTTAGTGGTTAACTACTGTGACTGTAGTGTACAGGGTCCTGGGTTCTAGCCTTACAGAGGCTGTTTATTTTGTTGCTGAGCAGAACACAGGCCATTGGGTACAGAGTGATTAAGGCACTTTAAAGCAGTTGTAAGTGGGTGTGCGCATTTTTGCGCAGAGTTAAGCACTGATAATTTCCAGTTCCAGTTTCTTATACTCAGTAACCTTCCAGAGTGCTTAATCTGTATAGGCAGTGCTTACCCCTGCGCAAACACATTCAAACATGCTTACTAGTGCTTATATACACTTACTACTGCTTAGTTGTGCTTAGACCTGCTTACTAGTGCCTTATTCATTATGACACTGATACTTCACATGTGCATTTCCTGCAGTACTCTAGTTCATAAATATGTGTTATTTAGTGGGTTTTGCAACACAAATATTGGTTATAACGTGCTTTGCCATGTAAAATAGACTGTGCTGCAGTGGGACTCGAACCAGGAATGCCTGCTCATTAGGCAACTGTTCTGCCCACTACACTATTGCTGTGTTGTTTCATTTGCATATATCTTCCTTGTTATCCTCTTCAGCCTTTTAAGCTGCTTTAACCATAGCTAAGCAATGGGCACACCCATGCACCTATGGTTAGCTTTAATCAGAGTTTTAAAAAAAATAAAAGGGTTGCTTCATTTACTTTTTCTGTACTGTTGCTGTTGTACACATGGGGAACTGTTGGTGGGGATCTGCGGACACCTATAAGTGATCTTGCTCATTTTGTCCCACTTTCTGCTGTTCTACATTGCAGGGGCGTGTTTATTCTGAGAGCTCTGCTCTCAGACACACCCCCTGCACTCATACATGCTCCGTGCAAGCCTAGGAGCTCGGGCAGCTCTCCTTCATTGATATGCATGGCGCGCTGCCGTCCTGCTCCTAAACGGGTGCTTCCATGCAGGACCAAGCTAGTCCTGCATGGAAGATTGGTGAATCCGGGGGGTTTAAATATGACTGTTTGATTGTTTTGTTGTCTAGTCGTTCAGTCTGAAAGTGCAACTGGCATCCATAAACATTCTCCTTCCTATTTTTATCCCTTCCCTAACCTTCCTCTTCAACATAAATGTTAGAAGACAATAAAGATTATTACAGAAAAAAAAAACTGAACTAAGTCAGGGTTAAAGGGAAGGACACAGCATTATGGTGACAGGCATGGTGTCAGAAATGAGGAATGTAACTGGAAATGTGCCACAGGTAGTTTGTTTTAGGTCTAACACATCTTACCGTGTATGTATTCAACATATTTACTAATAGTGGTAGTTAGCAGTATTGTAAAATAATCTTTGCTAACACCAGAAAACATGATCCATCTACACTGCATGATGCTTATAGCCTGAAGAAGGAAAGTCCGAATAAAAGGGCAGAACAAATCAGTTAAAATTTAATGAAAGCAAATGCAAAGTATCTAATTTTGTTTTTTCATATAACCATACTTAACATTTCATGAGCATCATGACACTGACACCACAGACCAGTATCATGTGGATGGGGACACCATGCCGGACCTGACTGACATGCATCAGTTTCATTTGCAGGACAATAGTAATCGTGGCTTGCCTATCCCGGTGGATACAGAGATATGTGTGGCTTGCTTATCCCAGTGGATACAAAGATATGTGTGGCCTTACATATATTAGCTACAGGGACATGGTGGTAGGTTTCCAGGGATCTGCCTTGAGAATACTCCATCAGATCCTCAATGCCGTACTGCAGCATGTAAGGGCAGATTATGTGCTTTCAACTTACTACAGAGGAGAGAGTAAATGCCACATGAAAGTTCTATAATCTAGCCTGTTTCCCTAAGGTGCTTGTAGCCATAGACTGCATCCACACTTAATTAAATGTATCGCCTAGGAAAATGTGAAGAAAATGTGTGGACCAGAAAGGGTAAGATATCATTAACTTCCAGGTTGTCTGTTATGCACAAGGTATCATCTGCAGTGTGTTAGCATGTCACCCAAGCAGTTATCTTTACTTCCACATATGGCACTTCTGTGACCTTTACCAATGGTTTTTAAGGTGTGACATCCCCTAGGGGTATCTTATTGGTGATGCTGAATACACCCTGGGGCCCTGGCTGATGACACCTATCAGAAAACCACAAAATGAAACAGACCATGGATACAGCTACTCCCTGTGGTAAACCAGAGTCACTGAGGAGAGTGTGTTCAGGTTGCTGAAGGCATTCTTTCATGGTCTGGAAGCATCCAGTGGTGTCCTACAGCATGACCCTGGCAGGTGTTTGAAAATATTTTTAGTATGTGCAGTGTTACAAAATATCATACGTCTTCTGTAGTCAGATAAGGTTCAATACCCTTGTGATTATATTGCACCTATTTGGGCATCTTGGCATAGTGATTATGCAAATGAGCTATTGCATCAGGAATGTTTCTGAATCACTAAATGTGCATGTCAAGCCAAAAGGTACTCTATCACTGGCAATTCGATGTGTTTTTGTGTACATGCCGACATGCCTACACATGTTCAGGGAAGGGAACATGAGTAGGGATTTCCTTGCACATTTGAGAATTAACCTGTGAAAGCTGAAGTCACAGTAGAACAGAAATCATTCTTCTGTGGAAGATATGTCATATATCTCAACACTTCTGCCATATTTAATACTACAACTACTATACTTTAGGAGGTCAGTATTGGTGCAATCCAGTACCTACCCTTTCACTAGTCACACAACTGAGTTGCTCAACATTGCATGGCCCATCTTGCAAAGGCAAATGAGTATGATGGCAAAATGCCAGCCATTATTCTCTGGTTTGAAACTTGTAGAATGGCTATGGCTTTTGTGGGCAGTGATACCCAAAGAGCACACTGCCAGTGATGCATTTAAAAAAACAAACTCTACATGCATCTGCTCAGTTCTCACCAGTGGGACCATTTGTTGGGGCAATCTTATCAAGGCCACTAGTATAAAGTGAATGGCTCATTAGGTCAGTAGTAGAGGCCACCGGCATTCCATGAACTGGTGAGCAGGGCAGGCACCACTACAGTGACTTGAAGAGCTCTGCCATGGGTGAGAACTGTTTGTCCAGTATAATGAACTAACTAAACTGATCAGGATGCAGGTGGGCCAGTATGTAAGGGCTTGCATCAGCTGTCTACAGAGATTTCTTATGCAGATTACAGAGTTGCATCCCTGTACTCCACTGCCATTAACATCTCAGCCAGGGCACAGTGGTAAAGATGCCCGTGGTGGGTCTGATCTCTCACTGGGTCTGCAGCAAGCAGGGTGGTATTGCTCCCAGTGTCTGTCCTATCCTCCATTACAGTATTCCCCTCCTTTTTTATTCATGCCAACATTTGGTTTTTGTCCCCCTCTCTCAGTGTGTCAGCAACACACCTGTCATTTTTGTCTGTTTGTTTGTTTATTTGTTTGTTTGTTTGTTTGCCCTGCTACTAAACCTAACCCTCTCACCTTCCTTTTGTTTGCCTTATTTCTTCCTCAACTTACATTTCTTTATATATATATATATATATATATATATATATATATATATCCTGTTCCTCATCCTCTACTGCACATGCAATTCAGGGATATACGGTGTTATTGCAGACCCTACTACAGCCATTGGAGGAATATTTAATGAACTCCTTATGTCACACTAATTTTTCCCCACTATTAATTGTTAATGAGCTCCAGATTTCGTTTCACAAAGTAGGTAAGCAGAGGAGGGCTGTCCGAGACTTTGCCTGCTGTATTTTTGAATCCCAGGGAATATCTTTTATTTTGAAGAAGAGATATTAAACATTAAGCAAGCACAAGGTGTTGGGATTCTGATCACATCCAAATCTGATTATACAGTTTAGTCAAAAAGTTGTGCAGCAGGTGTGATTAGGGGGAGTTGTCATTTTTAATTCCTTTTAGGCAGAATCACTTAGGGTTACTGGAAGTGGTTCAGATGAGATTAAGCAGAAAAGTTGAAGACAGGGAGAGACAAGGGTAAGAGTAAGGGAATTGGAACTGCTTAAAGGAGGACAGAAGAGACAGGGGGGAGACATGACATGATACACACGGGCAGGTAAACGTGAGGGAATTATGTAACTAGGAAAGACAGAAGTGAGAGTAGAGGGAATCGGGACCAAATAATAAGAATAAACCTTTCTTTGGATATATGAATTCTTTCATAGAGATGGTTCTTGATTCATTGAAAACAAATCAAGAAAAGATAGTTAAGACAGACTCCAGTGAATAATTTCCAAAAATTTGGGATAAATGGAAACTGGTAAAATGTGTGAGGGCAAAGTTAAAATGTTAAACAGTTTTGTAGGCATATAAGAAAGACAGACAGACATCTTTTTCTGCCAGCAAATGAAATGATGCAGTGAGTAGGGCAGTAAATAGCTTAGTGGACTGACTGTACAGCGTGAGCCATGAAAAAGAGTGGTTGCAATACACAAAAGAAAAAACATAGTATAGCATGAGTCATGTTGGGGAGTCTTTAAACTACAAAGAAGTGATGTACTATTCAGACTGGATGGGAAGCAAAAAAAAAAAAAATTTCTAGAGAGTGTTAATATACTTGATAAACAAGTGATAAATATGGTGTTGGTCAAATGTGAACTTGAGTTTTGGTAAGGGAAGGGATTGCATAAAGAGTAGTATAAATCTTATCACATGAGCAGCAGGCTAAGACGTTTCAGTTTGTTTTAGCTGGACTTAGGCCAATATGCCTTCTTATATGACCATTTTCATATATTCACTTAGCTGATATACTAGTTTTCAGAAAGGTGATTTAATTATGTAATAATAATACAATGCCACAAAGGTTGCAGCCAAAAAAGAAAACAGTCAACCAATATCTAAGAAATAGAGAAAATCAGCAAAATTACCCACTACACTACTCTATTTAAATCTTGAAAGCAAATGCTGAACGAAATAAGTAGAAAAAAGAAGTGTCCCCTTACAGGCTTGTCCGCATCATTCTTCCAATGTAATTTCATCTTATTTTATTTTATAATTTTCTTGGAAATAATACCTTTTTGATAAACCAGTGTTCTGCCTTTTTAGATTATACACTTTTCAGTCACTTATGCTCTATGCTTGTTCTTGTTCTCCTGGTGAGAAGAGATACAAGTGGGCAGAAACACATCACAAATGAGCTCCTGTATTTATTTCCACAATAATCTGAAATGAGTTCCTTAAACCAGCATACTTAATAATTGTTACCGAAACTGAGATACTTCACACAAAAGTGACTTCAATTGATTTATTTTTTTTTTCTTTCAATATTTTTAAAACTAACGTGTGCCTTGATTCAGTCAATATTCAAGGGCAGAGTTTTATTACAAAATGCTTTCGCACTTGTTCGGTTGAATAGTTTCTGCACTTTTTGACTGCTGTTTGCGGCACGTAGCATGTTAGTTGTATTCAGAAAGACATTTCTTAACCACTGCTTTTTGTTTCCATTCGGTCTTTATGTGTTCCCATGCCCTTATAAAGAAGCTTTGAGTTCAAAGGAGCTTACCTGATTACAAAAGGCTTCTTAAAAATAGTACAATTATAGCAGTTCCCAGTGTTCTCAGGTTTTCCCTGTAATGTAATGTAGGCACAGTGGGGTTACTGGGTTACAAAAGAAAAGAGAATTTGATTGCTACTGTTGTTCAATATTGTAAATATAAGACTAGACACTGAACCGAGGGAATAGAAAGGTCTAGTTTCGGAACTTTATTTAGGAGTAAATTAAAGGAAACAAGAGAAATAATCTTTGATAGTTCATTTAGCTATCCGGCTACACTGTCTGCACTCTAGGTTTGTTTTTTGACTGGCATTACATTTTATAGAAAGCAATGGCTATCAACTGTTTTCGCAAACTCTGCATTTTCTATAGTCCATGTAAAATAATTTTTCAAAAAAATGTGATATGAGTCATATTTTAATTTGCTACACATAATTTATATAGGGTTCTAACAAACGATTCAGGGTTATACCTGTAAGCTGCTTTTTCCCCAATAACTGCATCACAGGTGAAAAACAAAACACTCTAAAGCATTGTCACCACATAGTGGTACTGTGTTTGTTGTCAGTGCTACATAAACTAAGATCTTCAAGTTCTGATCTTGGTACTAAAGTCAAACAAACAGAGTAATTGATAATGATCATCAGCACTTTATAAGTCATGCAGATTCAGTTTAATAATCTATTAGCATTTTAACTGCAGATTCCTAAGATGCTCTGTAGCCTGCATTTCAGAAGGTTGAGAGAACAGCAAATAAGATTTAACAATAGCAACATTTTGCCTCCCCTAGAAACATACAGCACTCCATTCAGTAAGTAAAATCTGATATATCCCACCAAAAAGATGATAACCATATTAAAACAGAAGTTATTACAGCTACTGGCATAAACAATCACAATACTACTATATTACTATAATCAAAAGGGGAAAAGCATAACAACAAAAATTATGAATAAGGTCCCCAGTGAAATGAAAACAACACCAACAACATACTATCAGTGTTAAACAGGATAAAAAAATTGGCCTCATAATCTCTTAGATTCAGTACATGAATTGCACATACTTAAACAACCATATAAACATGCATACAAGTGTCCTAAAATTCACTAAAACTACATTAATAGGCCATAACCTCCCTACCACCAATTCTAAATAAATTGGACAAGTATTTAAAATAGAAATAAAATGAAAAAATGAAGTTCATTCTTTGGCATACTGATATATATCTATATCTATCTAACTATATATATATATATATATATATATATATATATATATATATATATATATATATGTGTGTGTGTGTGTGTGTGTGTGTGTGTACATATATATGTACATGCAATAGGGTTTCACACTCTGACTGCATAACATGCAGCAGGCCATTGCACAGAAGTCACCACATGTAGGCAGGTTCACTTCATACTACCAGGTAGTACTATGGGGCAAAAATAAAACATGGAAATGAAGGTACACAATTTAATGAGTATATAATGTCATACAAATGTGCCCCTCTGAAGGCAGGTTGCAATTCATAGTGGACTGGCACATTAGGCGCACAGCAAGTGGTGTATTATTTTAAGAACCAACAGCATACAGAAACCTTCAGAACTGTAAGAAACAAAATGCTCAGAGCAGCAGCAGCAGTGAGTATGCGATGGCATGGTGATTATAAGCACTGCTAAATAACAGCACAATGAAAACAGCACTGGAAATAGATTACAAACCATCTGCTAAATGACAAGCAGTTGGCAGAACATTTTGGTGTAAGCAGAGATATCATAAGGATAATTGATGGCATGTGTTCTCACAAACAGGATCAGGAGAAATGCATGGCCTTCCCATGCTGGTGGACATTAATACATGTTTAGCTCTAACCATATTTGCTACAGAAAACTCACTAATTTGCTTCCTCATGTGGATGAGCATATCTGTTTCCCCAGCACATCACGGGAGAGACCACCATTATGCATGGTTTCTGTGATTTTGTCTATCTCCCTGAAGTACTGGGTGCTAAAGATTACACATAGGCACTAATAAATGCCCTATCTGCTATGTGTGGACAATGGTATGTCAACAGGAAGGGCTACTATTCCATCAACTACCAGACAGTGTGCAGCACAAAGGATCTGATAATGGCTGTGTATGCATAGCACCCTAGCAGTACTTAAGCCATCTATAGCACTGTTCCTGCATCGTGCAAGTTCACGGTTCACCCTTCTATTCCTCCATATGTACCATCTGCAGCTAGTGTGTTGCAGATAATAAAGGATACCCGCTGGAGCCCTGATTGGTGATGCCCATAAACAACACACAAAGCATCACCAAACAGCAATATAACACTGCCCACATGCAAACCAGAGTAATCACTGAGCTTGTGTTCTGTCTGCTGAAGGCACGGCTCTGCTACCTAGATGCAATAGTAAAGGCTCTAGAGTATGCTTCTGCTCCCATTTGCAAGATGTCTGTGGCATGCTGCAAGCTGTATTACATGATTAACAGGAGCAGCCATTTGTCTAGAGAACCTCAGGACCATGACAGCTGGCTCTGCCATAACCTGCATGTCAACATTATCCAATAATGATGAGCAGCCACATTGTAACTCCATATGGGGATGGGCATAGTCCACAGTAGCACAGGCAAATATGCAGCATCTAATTTATGTCTATGGGCATTTGATGAGCACACAGTGATAATGTGGCATCTCACAGAATAAACATGAGGCATATAGTATTAGCTAAAAACTCTTATGAGCAGTGCATGGTCAAGTTACACTGTGCAACTGACATTTTCACATGTACCACAAAGGTAGATGGTGCAGTGAGACACAATCATTATTTGCACTGGTGACAGGCACATTGACACATGGCTGACATCCATACCTCTCAACCTGTTAGTGTAAGACATCTGAAAAAAGCCTGACATAATGGGAGGAAAAAGGCCCCAAAATAGGGACCAATCTTAAATATTGGTCTTATAAACTTAGAAAGCTGCTAGAATAAAAGGATTTGTGTTATCATGCATTTTCTGAAGGGTATAAAGTCTGAAACTCAAATGTATGTCATTATTTAATGACTTCAGTCCTCAGATCATCCCAGTGATTTGGCAGAAAACTACAAATTTTATGAAGAAAATTCCAAAAATATGAGTCAAAAATCTGGACATTCTGCAAAAATCTGGACAGTTGAGAGGTATGCTGACATCACAGCCTGGGCAGGCATGTCATCAGAGGAACAGATGGGAGTCTTCTGGCAAGGGCTACTTTGTATCATGCAACAGCAGAGAGGGGAGGTCCTTTGAGACCGTGACTGAAATGGGGCAGTATGAAAGTATGTCAGTAGGAAGGGGTGCAACTATGTGACTGTGATCTGTGGCCACTATTTTGGCTTGTTGTGGTGGGACTACAGAACCCCTGTGATAGGAATGTTGTACTCCTGTGGGAAAGGAACCTGTAGGGACACAGCTGGTAGACTGCCCTGCCTCAGGAGGCTGGCAGTCATCATCATCCATAACATGGGTGGTGGACTGAGATTTTCTGTGATTGTCCCACTGCCACAACCACAAACA
The DNA here is from genome assembly GCF_019279795.1 of Protopterus annectens. Classification (NCBI taxonomy): domain Eukaryota; kingdom Metazoa; phylum Chordata; order Ceratodontiformes; family Protopteridae; genus Protopterus; species Protopterus annectens. Next base: position 493,163,445 of record NC_056734.1, read on the forward strand.
ATCACAGACAATACTAATGGACAAGACATTTATGGTGGCACCTGCTATCCTCCATACAGCAGTGGATATGGCAAGAACATGTGCCACTGCAACATTTATGAGACTGAACACAGCATCATCCCTGGATTCTACACTCTCACCAAGACATTAGCAGTGATGGCTGACATCCTCACAGAAGCCACACACCATTCATCTCAGTGGTGTAATGGATATCAGCAGACTGTGTACAGATGGATGGATAGTAGCAGACTGTGTACAGATGGATGGATAGTAGCAGATTGTGTACAGATGGATGGATAGTAGCATACTGTGTACAGATGGATGGATAGTAGCATACGGTGTACAGATGAATGGATAGCAGCAAACTGTGTACAGATGGATGGAGAACAGCAGACTATGTGCAGATGAATGGATAGCAGCATACTGTGTACAAATGGATGGATAGTAGCAGACTGTGTACAGATGGATGGATAGCAGCAGACTGTATACAGATGAATGGATAGCGGCAGACTGTGTACAGATGGATGGATAGTAGTAGACTGTATATAGGTGAATGTATAGCAGCAGACTGTGTACAGATAAATGGATTCCAGCCAATTGTGTGTAGATGAATGGACAGCAGCAGACTGTATACAGATGAATGGACAGCAGTAGACTGTCTACAAATGAATGAATAGCAGCAGACTGTGTACAGATGAATGGACAGCAGTAGACTGTATACAGATGAATGGATAGTAGCAGACTTTGTACAGATGGTAATCCTGCACATTTTCTGACTGATCCCTAGTGCCATCTGCATACCTGGGGCTGGCTGTGACAAGTGACAGTGCTGGGGATTCCTATTCGACTGCACTATTGTAAATATACCACATCAGAAGTAATGCACTCCTCTGCTGCTGAAGCCACAGGGACACTACTGCTGGTGGTCTTGGTCCTGGGAAGCCACTCTAGGATGGTGTTTATGAACTCTGTGGCTGTGGCCATATTTTCACTCTAAACAAGGGATGGAGGACTACTCAGAAGGGAGATAGGTAGTGCCTATGCCTCATCTAACCTTGACTCGAACTGTGCTTAGGCATAATCATCAGACCCTGTCCAGGTGCTGACGTCAATGTGTAGCCCACACCCAGCCTGCACTAGTGTCACACAGCAATGGTCTGGCCTGTGAATATACAGAGCAAGACAAAACAGAATGAATCTGATTAGCCCTTGTCCATGTGGAGCCTTGTGTTATGCATGTAAACAGTGGTACACAAATTTCAGATATAAAAAGGAAGCACATATATGCTGTCAGTGCACATATGCACACATAGAATACCTATGGAACCACATGCAGTAGTATTTGTATCTGACCAACACACAGTGCAAAGCTACTTATAGAGGTATTACATTATGGTTACTGTCTTGGTACATCTCCCCTGACAGATATGGAAGATGTCCACTTCTGGAACCAGTGTCCACTGCTCCGAATATGATACCTGTTTCTTCATTCTCTCCATGCAGAGATACTAGGAGCTCCTCCTCATCAGCTGGATTTGCAGTGGGGTGCACCCAAGTTCAGTGAATGACTTCTCTTCTACTGCTGTGTTGCATGCATTCTTGCAGGCATGTCTAATTATGTTGGTAATGTGCCATTGATGTGATAAGCACCTCTGTGTACCAGCAGCAATGGTGTCAAGGACCACTGTTTACAAAACATGGCTATACAGAGGTGGGTGAACACTGCCTTTTCCTAACAGCTTGCACCTATTGGTCCTGAATGCCTGCAAGAGGATGTCATTATTGGCTTGGCTGAATTTGTCCAAACTCTGCTATCTAACTGCACTGCTGTAGGCTGGTCAATGCTAGAGACAACAGGCTAACAATTACATACATTGTGTTGCCATACGTATCCACAAAAGTACAGTTGTCAACAGGAATAGCAACACAGTAGAAGTCATATAGATATGCAGTGCTTTAGACAAAGGGTAACCCCTATGACACCCCAGACCATAATTAAGGACAGACATGTACATGTGTTCAACTGGTTGGCTTCCACAAAGACGGCCACATGGATATAAAGGTGAATGTGTGGGGTCCCCTGACTGCATAGGATGAGGAAAACAGTTTGATAATGTGTGACAGTCAGCTGCTGTGACATGATATTAGGGTTATACCCAGGGGGGTTCACAACAGCTGTCACCACATCATAAGCTAACATTATGCAGATTTAGGAAAACAAAAGCTCTACAGAGATTGTCATTCCTGGTGGTAGGTGGTCTTCTGTCATCTACAGGATGGATATGTGGGTATATTTTTTGCACATGGGTTGCATGCAGGCATAGATTATAGGACAGATTAATATATGTAGCCCGGTAGTGCACTGCACTGTAACTACTCAGGGCTGTGTTTTCTGACAGCTCTGATACTTTTCTGCCACAACCAGGCTAGAAAATGCTGCACTGGTAGTGCTGCTGCTCCTTTTCAGTGCACAGTTTGATATTTAAAATGATGGGCCATTTCCTTAAGCCACAAGCAAATATCAGATGAAGCTAAGATCCTCATATGCCTAGGAACTGCTATATTTGGTGAGGTACATAGTAATATAACATGCAGCGAGGTTGTATACCATGCCACTGAGATACCACGAATGACAGCTCATGTATATTATGCTGCCTGCATGTGTACATGCATCGTGTTTTGTAGCTGAGCTAGACTGTGCTGATCACAATTCATGTTTTCTGCATGAGCTTTAGGCCACCATCCTGTTTTATAGGACACTCATTGTAATGTCTATTAATGCTAATACTTCTCAGTCAGTGACTGGTGTGCCAAGGAGAGCAAGATAATCATCCAGCTGCTGTATAGTCAGCTCAGGGATGTGCTGACAGGAACCTGTTAAGGTCTATTCTATAAGCTGAAAGAGTGGTATGACCTGGCTAAGCTGCGTTATGAGGCAAATGGCATCCCTAGGACCTGTGACTAATGCAGGTGCCAATATGATGACTTCATCATTCCCCCCTTCCAAAGACCACCAGCAGTTGGAAGGAGAGGTTGGACAGGAAAGGCTTTAGCTGTTAGTAGATACTTAACCAAAAAGAAATGCATGAGAAAGAGACCACACAAGGAGATGCCCAATACTGTGCTGACTCTAAAAATATTTATTGACATCAAAAACAAAATAAAACACAAAGTTTTTGGTATGAATAAATATTTCTAAAGAGTCAACGTGGTACAGGGCATCACCTTTTGTAGTGTCATTTATGTGCAGTTCTTTTTGGTTACTGGTTGGTATTCTGCATGAACATCATTTCCTACAGGTTAATAGCAAATATTTACATTACCTGCTGCTTTACTTTTTACAGAATTTCAATTCTCTGCTCCTGATTAGGACTAGTTCCTCAGGCAGTCACCAGGACATACCAGATGGTCTCCTGCAGGGAACCATATAGGTGTCTAGGCTTTGCTGCTTATTGTGGGACACTGCATAGCTGTTTACATGTGCGGCTGGTGGAGCTATGTTGGGTTTTCTTTAGAGGCTGAGGGCACATTGCTATTATGCATGTACATGTAAGGCTATGACTTTGATGCATCATTGTGGACACATTTCCAGGGTACTGCTACAGTGTATGCCCATGTAGAAGTATAATTTTGAAATGAAGGTTTATCCTGCCTTACACCTGTGTGAAATGGATTTGTCCCTTGTGCCTTTTGACACAGGCAGAGCAGGAGGTGCTGGCTGCCACAAGTGGCTGCTGATGCTTACAGTACAGGCTGGTTAATGTGGCATGCCTCTACTAAGCTGTCCTGCATTAGTTGTGCCATTTGTAGCACATCTCCAGTAATGTTATTCTTCCCATTGTACTTCCTCTTGTAGGTCATGATGGCAAGAAGCTGCAGATGTGTCATCCACAGCCAGCATCCGCCCTTATTGCTGCAGCTGTGGATGGTGTGAGGAGGCACTGCCCTCACCCAAGCAGGTAAACCTATTCAGTTACCTGCTGTGGCCCATCTGTTAGTAGGTCTGGAAGTGAAGGAGGCAGTGGACAGTGAGATTATCACTGAATGACTGCTACCCCACCCTTCTTGCATTGCATATCATCAAGACACCAGAGCAGGGTGTGGCTCCTGTCACTGACCACCCTGACCAACCTCAGACATGTAAATATATATATATATATATATATATATATATATATATATATATATGTGTGTGTGTGTGTGTGTGTGTGTGTGTGTGTGTGTAGAGAGAGATGCTTTTCATTCTTTCTACTTGTACCTCCTAAACTGTGCCTTTGTTATTTCTTATTATTCCCTTACATTTCCTAACAAATATCTTCTAATATCTTCTCACTATCACCTCTTTCTTTCTGTCAACATCTACTCAACATATTCCCTACACATTAATAACTCTATTCCATTACCTTTAACTTGATGCTGTATGTATGTCTTCTCTCCATACGTAGCCAGACCTATGCACTCTTCATACTCATTAACTAACAATTCATTGATACATTATTAACCCTTATCAGTGTCAAGATCTACTGTCTTTTTGATCGGGATCCATCTGAGAAGTGCCCATTTTCAGCAGAGGCTTGGAGAGAGAAACTCCATCATAGTACATTTATATTAACAACTCAGTTTCAGACAGTCCTCAGAAAAACAGTTAACATTTCTCAGAAAAAAAAACAAATAGTTATAAGACAGGTATGAACAGTAAAGTATTTGGGTCTACTTTAAATTAATGAAAACCCACTTACCTGAAAACGAAATTGCCGAATTGAGATTAACGAAACCTGATTTTAACGAACGACCGTGTTGCCGAACCTTTTCTTGGGGTAAGTATCTAGTCATCTAACATTTAATAACAAACACACTGTGCTATCTCTCCCACACACCCACAATGTGGGGGTACTACACCCCCCCACCCCCTAACTAAATATACCAACTCCGAGATTGCACTACAGTGGGGAAAAGGTCAAATTTCCCCATGTCAGACAACTGGATACTTACACTGGGTAAAGGTTCGCAATACGGTTGTTTGTTAAAATCAGGTTTCGGCAATCTTGTCTCAGTGATTTCATCTTCAGGTAAGTGGGTTTTCATTAATTTGAAGTAGATCTAGTATTTATATCAACAATTATAAGTCTATACAGTTATGGTTGTTCTAAAATCTTCAGGAAATAAATGGATTTATACTGTAGAAGGGAAAATGTTGTTAAGAAGTTTGGTGTTCTTACATTTCAGTACAGAACGGTTTGTAAAGAATTCAAGAAATATAATGAAGTAAGTAATAAAATAATGAAGGAGGGGATATTTTAGTACTGTATTGGCTTGCAAAGAGTTCAAGAAATATAATAAACTTGTAAAAGTATGTAGGAGAGGAGATACTAGTATTGTACAGAAGGATAGTGGTAATAGCATTTGTCTGAGGGAGTAGGGTATACGATTTGTTCTATCTAGCTTGCCTGTTCTAGACTGGTGTATCTGGAAGGTTTATAACTTAGGCATAAAGGGAATGCATGACAGGAGGAAATCATGTTGGCTGTTGAAAGAGACTGCTTGTTGATAATTACAGTACACAGAGTGGTTAATATTGCATGTCTGTAGTTATAACTACTATCCAATGTTCACCTATAATGTATAATTTATAATGTGCAATACTTGTATATACAAACACACACACCTACACACACACACACACACACACACACACAGATATGTGTGTGTGTGTGTGTGTGTGTGTGTGTGTGTGTGTGTGTGTGTGTGTGTGTGTGTGTGTGTGTGTGTTGTGTACGTGTATAACGTTTTGTATTGTAAACTGTTCTCCTTATCTGAATGCAACTGTGGAACCTTTTGCCCTGGAAATCTGCTGAAAAGAGACTCTTGGCCCAGTCAGATTATCCTGGTCAATAAACAGATAAAAACAATAAACTGACATTCCTCTGAGCCAATAGGCAGAGCTGCTCATATCCCACCCTACAGCCATCCAGGTGTATTCTCATCTATGCCATATGTATTGTCCACTCCTCCCCATCACCATTTGTTTACCTTCTGTTTGTTTCTGATCAGTCTATATCTTCCTCTCCTAGAGTGATTTGCTTCCCTACTACCTTTCCCGTTATCCCGTCTGTCTGTATAAGTGTGCGAAAAGGGGCTACTATCCCTGCAAAAAAGGTTCACTGTCTACTCCCCACTTTTTCTTTATAATTCCCTTCTGTGTATACCTGTGCTTGCTATTTCACCATATTTCATATTGTCCTACATATGTCTTTCATGGAACAGGTAAGTATCCAGGTGTCAGCAGGTATTTGCAGTGTGCTGCAGCTTTGTTCAGTGCAGTACTTAACCACAACCTGTGCCAGCACGCTCTTGACTCACACTAACTGCTGCCTTCAACTATCACAAGATCTGCACTAGCTGGCATATGGCCGCCGTCTTTCTCTACAACATACTGACTTGCTCAGGGTTGCTTTGATTACAGCTTTTTAGCACTACTCTGAGTTTGACACCAGAGCATATCTAGCTGTTCAGATACGCAGATAGTTTCCTTTAGTATGTTCATATTTACATTACAAACATAGTATATCACTGCTAAGCTGTGCAAAAGCCTTGATCTGTCACACAACACATCTCTCTGAATTGGGACTGCAGTTGGCAACAAAACTTAACCCACTATGACAACTGCAAAACAAGTACACCAAATGAAAATCGGAGATAAGTATGAATGGAATCAGTTAAAATGTTATTACATTTTCACAAGTGTAACAGTAGCCACTTTTTTCAGCAAATCATTCAAGTTAAAGTAAAATCTTAAACACCAATAAAACAATGCTCATAAACAAAAAGTAAAAAACATTATTTATTTATTTATTTACATGCTCGCTTTCTTACCTACTTTTTTATAACAGGTAGGTGGACTGGTCTGATAACCCTTTCAGTTGCAAACTGAACTCTGAAGTACAAACAGTATCTGAGGGGTAAAAAGATCACACAAACAAACTCTTCAGTAAAAACTGCAAAAAAGACACAGCCAAGCTAGAGTCTTCATTGTGTAAGCAATGTAGGTGGCATAATGGCACATCCTTTAAGGGCTCATTTGCATATATCCCATGGGCCTCCACTACAGGAGGTTTAAGGTATTATTACACAGTGAAGACTTTAGCTTGGCTGGGTCTGTCTTGCAGTTTTAATAAACAGTATACATTTACTGAATAATATTTAAGTTATAGTATTATACAGCAATCAATACTGTAGAGAAGTATGCAACTTATAATATACACAGAGCAATTAATACATGCACTTACTATACCTAACATTTAACTTTCAGTTTGCCTCACATATGTAGCTCCTAGACTTTAAGTAACAATGCATACATAATGTATATAGCAATGTCTTCCATTTATCACATAGTCAGCATTTCCTTATATATAGACAATATGCACTATGAATTAGGCACAGAAATTCTTTGGCAGGTCATATACAGACACTATTAAACCAATATGATTTTACAAGGTTATTTTCAGATAACCAGCCATCATCTTTGAATGAAAGTTCTGTATAGTTCAAGGTTTAGGCAACTATTTGCCTTGATATACTTTCCTTTGTCAGTAAAGCATTTGTATTTGTTTTCATATGCAAGTGAGCCTTCAGTTTACTTCTGAAATGTTTCAGTGTTTCCTGGTCGCATATCTTATTGGGTAGATAACTCCAAGGAGCGGGTGCAACTTATGAAAATTCCTTCTCCTACTGGAAGGGTGAATTAATGGGGGTACTTCAGCATACAGAGCAGTAGCCAAAGTAGTATTTCCAGCAAAAATATCAGTAGCAACAGTAGAGTTACGGAACAGCAGCAACAGTAACAGAGCCTTCTTTGTTGTAGGCTGAATGTGCTGCAGGATATAGAAGACAGTTCTTTGTACTGTTGTAAGACATGAATGCTCAAATGGCAATTGGGATAGCAAGGTTACTGTGACTCTTAAAGGTGAGTTTATAGAACTACACAGAAACATAAAAACTTAAATAATATACTATAAATACATGCTTAATTTTACAAAATATGCATCTATCACTGTGGATATATATATATATATATATATATATATATACACACACACACACACACACACACACACACACACACACACACACACACACACACACACACACACACACACACACACAAGGTCACTTTCCTTATTTAGTGCTGTATTTGAAAAAAGTAAGCAAAGGGAATTTTAATTAAGCTAGGCTTTAACATCTAGGAAAAATAATGCTTTGATATTCCAACTAGGAAAATACAACAACAGTGATCCAGATGTCGGCTTACAGATAAAAGTGCAAAAGCTGTGAATGAGCAGTTTTAATAAATAATTAACAGATGAAAAAGCAGATACAGTTTTCCTTCACATGTAAGCACTTCATCTTTTTGAGACATGATAATAATACAGAGACCTTCTTGGGATGTCATGGAATCATATTGTGTTTCAGTTAATTGAATGTTTTAAACGACTCTTTACAGCTCTCTGTTTTACATTTAGACAACTGAAGGCAGGTTAAAACATGACTCCCTACAGAAGCCTGACAACAGAAACAGTGCAAAACGAAAAATTAAGTCAATATAAATCTTGCCTCACAGCAAGCATCCTATATGTTGTGAATCTATGAAAAGTAAGTACATATTACAAGAGTATGGTCAGTGGACCTCACATAAGTAAATACTAGGCAAGCTGACTATACAGGTCATTATAAGCTAAGCTTAGCCAATTTTCCATTCAAATGGGAGAATCAAATCCCATGGCTTGTGTCTGGGAGGTAAATACCTTAAACATTATGGCAAACTCCAACAGCAGCAAGAAAACATTAAGAGAAACATCCTTCCACCATTGGCTTCTATTATTATTTCCATCATCACTATAACATTAGGTGTGCTAGTTTAGAATTTAAAAAAGTATGTTCTAGAATGAATACCCCACCATCATTTTGCCTTGTGGAATAATACTGTATGGACCCTTAGACTGATTTATCTTATGGTATTTTTGAATGGTTCAATCCTTCTAGGACTTCAGCCTGTTTGCAGGGAAATTTTCAGGCAGTGTTTCAAAAAACTATGGATAATTGGACCCAGACAATTGGGAAATTCCATTGTCCCTTTGCATTTGATGACTAGGTGGGATTTCTTAGGATTAATAACGGGAGGGGAGTAATCATACAATCATAGGATCATAGAGGTTACAAGGCTAATGGCCCGAGGGCCCTACCAAGACTAGCCAAGTTCAACCATGTTACCAAGGGTGTCTGGTTCAAGTAGACATTAAAATCAGCACATAGTGCCTCTGTCCAAGGGGGACACAGGCGCAACCCCCAGGGTGAATTTCCGGTTACTCATCCAATTGTCCAAATTATGCTTAAATAAGATCAATGAGGGTCTTTGTTTAACATGAATAAGAAGCTTGTTTCAAAGGTGGGAACCTCTGTAAGACAAATCTGTCTCTCCAGCAAGTTCTGTTGATGTCACATACTAGGTTAAGGTCCTTTGAGCGAGCGACCCGTGTGCCACTTGACTTGTGAATGTGCAGCATTTCCATTAAAGCTGGGTCAGAGATTGCTCTATATGCAAGGCATAGGTCACCTCTGAGCAGTCACACAGAGTAAAATGACAATGATTTCAGTCTGTCCACATAAGACAGATCTTGAAGACCCTGAATTTTCTTTGTAAGGAACCTTTGTGGTCTCTCCAATTGCTGCAGGTGTTTGGAAAGGAACATACCAAAGGAAGCATTGCACTCTATTATTGGCCTGATGAGGGAACAGTACAGGGGGATTATAACCTCTTTTTTTCTGGTGGCAATGCCCTTTCTTATGAGATAATCAATATAAAATGCCCTTCTTACCATTGTGGAGACATGGTGATCGAAGTTAAGGTTCCTGTTGACGTGTGTCCAGATCTCTCACCACAGACTGTGTGCTTAGGGTATTGCTATTGATGTGGCAGTCTGCAGGAGCATCACCCTTGCCAAAGGGGATGATAATGCATTTTTTTGCATTAAATTTAAGACCGTGACTTTGGCACCAGTCATTAGTCTGTGTAAGACCTTCTTGGAGGATGTTGACATTGCTAGGGGTTTCAGTGATCTCTCCCAGTTTGCAGTCATCAGCAAACTTTGTCATCCACAGTCCTTTAGTTTTAGCTTGTATTTCAGGGAAGTAGATTCCGAACATTAGGGGTTCCAGAACTGATCCATGTGGAGCATCACTGGTAATGGGTCTGCTGGAGGAGGTGGAGTCCCCTGTTTTGGTCATATGAGTTTTATCAGTAAGCCAGTTTGCAACCCACCTGACAATATATGGGTTGATACCCAGCTGTGTGAGTTTATCAATGATGCCTGAGTGAGGGATTGTGTCAAACACCTTGGCTAAGTCTAGGTAGGCCATATGCACAGATTTGCCTTGTATATGGTTTTTGCGACTGTTTCAAAGAAGTCCACCAAGTTTAGCAAGCATGATCTCCCTTTGGCAAAGCCAACCTGTGTGGGGTGTAGTGTTTAGAGATTTACTATATCTTTGTTAAGATCCATGAAGATTCATTCCATGGCCTTGCAGATAAGGCTGGTCAGGCTAATGGGTTTATAGTTCCCAGGGTCAGTGGATGCACCCCCTTTGCGCAAAGGGATGACGGTAGCTGTTTTCCATTCTGCTGGGATGAAGCCAGTGATTGGGCTATGATTGAAAAGCATGCCCAATGATGATGCTAATTCCTGTTTTAACCCATGTAGAACTCAGCCCGGGATGTTGTCTGGTCCCATAGAGGCTGTATTTTTAGTCTTGGAGAGGGTGTTTAAGACCTGTTGGAGATACAAGGTTGGAGACAGGTGTTAGGGATGCATTGGGGTATATGCGGGGAGGACAGAGGAGTGAAGTTTTCACTGAAATTGTCAGCCAGCAGGTTTGCTATATCCACAGGATCTGTATATATAGTACCATTAACTAAGAGTTCTGTGCAAATCTGGGCCTTACCTTTGAGGTTATGGATGTAACTGAAGAATGCCTTGTGGTTATCCTTAGTTAAGGAAGCTAATCTGGATTCGTAGTTAGCTTTGGAGGACTTCACTAGGAGTCGTATTTACTTGTTTAAGTTGAGGAGAGAGTGTTTCCAGTTTTGGTTTTGAAACCGATCCTTCCTACTCTTAGACAGCAATTTCTTTCTCCTATTGTATAGCCTATTAATGGCAGTTGTCCACCAGGGAAGTTTGTTTTTCCTTAAAGATCTTGATTTGGTTCTATCAAGTATGGCAGATTCAATACAATTGTACAGATGCTCTTCTAAAGCATTGGTGTATAACTTGGCACAGGTGTCTGTTCCATCAATGGGGGGAGGGGTTATGAAGCTATTTATGCTGTCACGTAAGAGGTTGTAATTGGCCTTGGAGATGGTTTTTAGTCTAGTTATTGCTGTTTGAACCCCATGTGGATGTGGCAACCAGCTAGTCCAGGGCACTGGAGTTCACAAAGTCCAGGAACCTTTGGGCAAGTGAGTTAGAACACATATAATTTACCCAGTCAATGGATGGGTAATTAAAGTCACCCAAAACCAGGGTGTTTGTATCTTGATTGACTCAAGTAGATCCAAGTAGGCCGAGTGGATGTCCTGATTTATGGAGGGGCTTCTATATCTGGCAATAACCTGAAGAGAGGTCTTACCTACAGTTAATTGCATTTGAAGTAATTCAAGGGACTCATGCTGTTTAACCAATCTACAAGTGTATTTATCTTTAATGGATATTGATACACCATCTCCTTTAGTTCTCATGCCTTCAGTTTGTGGTCTGAACGTGTGGAAGGCAATGTAACCTGGTATAGCTGGGATGCTCTCCACAGCCTTAAACCAGGTCTCAGTGACTGCACAAATGTCAGCATCTTCCAAGGTGAGGACTACTTCCACTGACTGCAGTTTCTGGTTTAGACTAGTAGCATTTAGCAGTATAACCTTGATGTTGTTTTTAGAAGGTATTTTTACATCGGGAATTTTGTTCTTGTGACATTGCCTAAAAAAGGCACTATGGGAATGGAAAGAGTCTTAGCCAGTAACCAAAATGCCAAGGGTGACAGATGAAGACCATCTCTGACAAAGCATCAAGGTCTGTCGACCATGTCATCCCGGGCTGACAGATACTGGATCCCCTTTGAATGACACCAGAAACTAAGCCAATTGTTGAAGTCAATCATTTTTCATTTGTACTGAGTTATCATCCTATGCAAAGGTAAAATTCTGCTTAAGGCTAGGGACATACCTACCTGAGACACAATCAGGGAGCTCAGTCATGTCTCTTCATATAGTCCAATGAGGTATGTCTGAAGTCATTCATGCCAACATGGACTATGACAGAGTCATAACAGTGCCTGTTGTTGAGAAACTTGAATGCATGTGTGATATGGCAGATCCTGGCACCTGACAGACAGCTGACTGACTTTTTCTTTATCCCACCTGGTAAGAGGGACATCTGTGTGTCTCACAATTGAGTTGCCTATAACTAAGATGTTTTTTTTGTGTGTTATGCCTTAGAGGCTAGACTGGTGAGACACTGGTGTGTGATATATTATGTATACTATGTTCTGCAGGGGATGTATTATGTGAATTGTGCTTGTGTTTGTGTTTAGGAGGACTTTGATGTTTAAGTAAGCTTCTGGAAAGGACCTCCACATATGCAGGTTTATGTATTGATGGTGTGGTAGGTTCAGGAGGTGAGGTATGCATGCTAACAATCTGTTTAGTATTAGATGAACTGACTGGTGAATGAGGGAACCTGGATTCTAGGTTCTTGAAATAGATGCATCTCTCGCAAAATGAATTTGTGTGGACTAGAGGGTTGTCAGTGTACATGAGGCAATTGCTACATTGCCTCAGGATGCCCACGCCAACCAGACTGGCTGGAGAAACTGTGTGAAATTGTCCATCCATAATACTAGGTAAGTTGATGTGGTCAGAAAACAAGGAGAGGACAGGAAGGACCAGGTAAAGTAGAGGATAGCAGAAGTGGACAAAAAATATGAAGGGCTAGTCGGTAGGGTCAGTGTTGTTACCTCAGGAGCTTCATTGAATATATAACCTGTTAGTGAGAGATAATCACAAGAACTCACTGATGGAGCACCAGCAGAGTACTAAAGGAAAATTTGTACAAAGTGTTTGCATCTATAACAGCCAACAGTGTCCACTACTACACGGCAGTGCACGATGCGCAAACAAGCGCAAACTGTGCAAACGCAGTGCTTATGTAGCAAACAAGAGCAAACTGATTTAAACAAATGAACCAATAAAAAAAGCTTAAAACTGAGCCCTGTTCCAGAAACCTTCAATCAGATGAGTTCAAACTGCATACTCCTGCCACTAGGGTTCAGGGAGAACCCTGTCCAACAAAAGATGTCCTGGTTTAGTGCTTAAGATTCAGCAGTTCTGAATCTTGTCCATATTACAGCAAACAAAGTGAAACAATTTCAGAAACAAAAACAGTTAAAATAAACAGCGATGTGGTAAAAATGCAGTTCAGAAGTGCAATATACAGTGAAAAATTCTACCTAAGTTTTGCAGAGATCAGCAGATGCCTTGGATTGATCAGATACATACAGCAGAGTAGAGCTGGTCGCCACACTCTGTGGAACTTTGCTAAAACAAGAGCAAACTGTTTGCTGTGGTGTGGGCTGTATAGTATAGCCTGAGATGTTGGAAAGTCAGGGAAGGATTTACACAAAACTAAAGCAGCCTAACTCCTAGGAGATTCCTTAAGTGTTGGAAGGTAACTTAAATGCAAAGAGAGTTATAGATATCAGTAGGAGATGGCCTGGAGTAAGAGGTAGTTTTGTAGTTGCTGATTCGGTAGGAGAATTAGACAGAAAATCCTGGTAGGCAGCAAATGTGTTATAAGAGAAACACTAAAATATACATATCAGCTGCAGGGTGTAGTTGCTAAGATAGAGTAGCAGACAAAGATTCAAAGATTCGAAGAAACTTTATTGTCATTTAGGAAACACAAGTGCTAACTAAACGAAATTTTGAGTGTCAGCTCTTTTACAGGAGAAAACAAACACAAAAAGACAGACATGATAGCTATTGAATAATAAGCAATAACTACAGAACAAAACTAAATATCTTTTTTCTTTTTTTTTTCTTTTTTCTTTTTTTTGTCTATGTTTATTAATAGACAAGCAATCAGTGATAAATTTGCAGGACATAGAGAAGATGTTTGCTGAAATGCCCTAGATGATGCAATATTTTGCAAAAAGAATTAATACACAGAGATCACAATCTTGCTGGATACAGTCAGTAGCCTCCCCTCATAGGTATATTGTACTACAAAGTTGGTGCAGCTTCAATGCATTTGAAGAATTTGCATTTGTTTGATATCTCAAGAGCTTGCATTTATTTGGCCTCATTTGTTTAATTCGATAAATTTTAGCAGTGAAGCAGCACATAATGTGTTCTTTAAGACAATGAGAGAGTTAGACCAGCTTTGAGACAAAAGTACAAAATGGCTGACTCATCTGTCTGTGATCATGACCAACAAAGCCAAAAAATATGGGGACTGTTATTCATTTATTTCAATGTTGAGGACTGCAATCAGGTCACCAGTCATAAATAAGTTGTTAATAAATCTAGAAATGGCTTCAAGAAACTCGGCTTGAGAGCAAATCACTTATTAAAACACATTAATAAATTGTTACGATGAGAAACATGATTAGAATTCTTTGTAATATATGAGAAATTTTAGCTGCCCCATGTATTTCAAGTTAAAAGAATTCTAGTTGCTCAAAAGTGTCTGACTACTGTAAAAGCTGTCACACAGTCAATACTGCCACACCAATGGCAGTGAGAAGAAGCTGAGAACTTTAAAAGGTGTCA